>NW_017725185.1:209454-230062 GCF_001865875.1 Lupinus angustifolius
GGTCTAGGCTATACTTTTTAGTTCACTTGTCAAGACTTTCAGAGAAGCATGTTTTGGATCTTTAAATTAAATATTAGGTGATCAGACTAAAACCGCATTAAGAACTTCTTAAAGAATCAAAATAAGCAAAGAAATAAGTTACTTAAATGAAGAAGATGAAGAGTACAAGAAAGTTATACTGTAGTCCAATTTTTTGGAGCATTAGCCATCCATCCAAAGATTAGATGCCTTTGGTTCCAAATAAGGTTACAAAATCATGTTTTTGCTCCTCATTTGTCAACACCATTCCCTCTAAATTTCTATGGACTACACACCTAAAAATAGCCTAAGAACAACCTAAAATGAGGAAGAACCAAAATGGGAAGAAGAATAATTTACAAGGAATTTACAATGTGTTAAAGTGTGGAAAGGGAGAGCCTTTTACAAGAACACTAGGGGGGCACCTGGCCCCCTTTCCTGGCCACTTGGCCCCTATGTCTGACCCATGGCAACTAGCTTGGACAACCTAATGTGAGTAGGTTACATGCATGGTGACACCTCCTACTTGCTTGTGTCATGCATGAGGTCATAAACATGGCTCAGAAGCTAGCTTTGGCTGGTTGCTTGGCTTGTTACATCATTCATGACATAGCCACTCTACTAGGCCAAGCAACAATTTTTCTGGTGGGTTAGGCGCCTGGCTAACCTGGTCCATCCTAAGCTGCCTACTTGAGCAGCCTGCCTGACTTGGTGCATGCTCAGCTTCCTACTTGACCATCTTGGTTGACTTAGCCTAGTGCTTGGTGTTTGGCTGGACAACTTTGTGCTTAGCTGGGCAACTTTGTGAGGTGCTTTTCTTTGAGTTTAATTTCTTCCAACCAAGACCAAATTGCTTAGTCATGCTTAACATTAAGCATACACCTTACCATGCTTAGTTTTAAGCACCCATGTGTCATATATTTTGGTTTGATTTCTTCAAGGTGAAGTAAGTTTTCTTTCTTCGAGCCTTAGCATTTTTTTTGGTCCAATTTCCTACGAAACACAAAGAAAATCTGGACAAGAGATGATCAAAAATTATATTCTTCAAACACACAAAATTTATATAAAAAGTGTTGAATTGAGTTGATTTTCATATTTTTGCATTGGATAAGTGTCATGAAAAGGGTATAAAAATTAGGTATTTTTGGTACGTATCAAAATTATGAAAATTCACCTACATATGATGACCTCTATGGTGCCTACGTTAAACTACATGAAGAATTAAAGAAGCTTTCTAGAATTAACATAGATAGAAAAAGGGTCATTCTTTTGCATGAAAAGAAACTAGTTGAAATGCAACATGAATTAGATCAACTAAAACTAGAAAATGAGATTCTTGCTCTAGTCTATGCTTATGCTTCATGTAATTTCTCTTCTAATATTATTGAGCCCCTATATGTGAAAGATACAAAACTTTAGAAGCTGAAAATTCTATTTTAAAGGAGAGAATTGCAAAATCCACATATAGTAGTCAAAACCTAGACAACATACTTGCTACCTCAGGAAACATTGGTAACCGAGCTAGTTTAGGCTATAAACATGCTAAGAAAAGAAGTTCATATAGGAAGCAAGTTGCTCATACTCATAACATGCATCATAATAATTTGCCTACTTGTTTCTATTGTGGAATTTATGGTCATACATCCATTTATTGCCATATAAGAAGGCATGGAGTGCTTAGTGGTAAATTTGTATGGATATAAAAGGGGCAACCTCCCTCAGTTACTAACAAAAATGGATCCAACAAAAATTGGGTACTTAAAAGTGTCATAAATGTTTTTGTAGGTATGCCTCCGAACACACAGACAACATTGGTACCTTGGCAACGGCTGTGCGAGGCATATGATATGTGATAGGTCTAAATTCCTAGAACTATCACTCAAAGTAAAAGGCTATGTCACAGACGACGATAACAATCAAGGGAAAATACTCGGAGTCAGAAAGATGGGTAATGTTTCACACGCTATTATCAACAATGTCCTTTACGTAGAAAGGTGGGAGCATAACTTGTTGCGCATAAGCCAACTATGCGCTAGAGGTAACAAAGTATCTTTCGATTATAATTGTTGAATTATTCACGATGGCATAGATAATAAAGTTAAATTTATTGGTGATAGAATTAAAAACATTTATATGATTGACTTGGAAGATATCACTTCTTTATTTTCAAATTGCTTTATTTCAAAGGAAAGTGATATTTGGGTTTGGCATTGGGGAGTAGCACATATTCACTTAAAACACCTAGAACTAGTGTCAACTAAGGAATTAGTAGTCGGGCTACCAAAACTGAATTTTAAAACAAATGACATTTGTGACACTTGTCAAAAGTGTAAGCAAGTGAAAAACTCTTTTTCTTCCAAAACTGTGATATCCACAACAAGGCCGTTGGAATTACTCCACATGGACTTGTTTGGACCATCTCTACTTATGAGTTTTGGTGGTAGCTGCTACGCGCTTGTGATAGTTGATGACTTTTCTACATTTATGTGGACATTGTTCCTTGCCTTAAAAAGCGACAATTTTAAAACTTTTAAAAACCTTGCCAAACAACTTCAAATCCAATTTAATAATAAAATTGTGTTTACTCAAAACGATCATGATGCTGAATTCGAAAACCACCTATTTGATAAATTATGCGAGAAACATGGTATCCAACACCAATATTCTGCTCCTCAAACCCCTCAACAAAATGGAGTGGTTGAGACGAAGAATCCAGTCTTAGAGGAGTTGACTATGACTATGTTGAATGAGAGCAAGGTTCCAAAATATTTTTGGATCGATGTGGTGTATATCGCATGCTACAAAATTAATAGAGTCTTGGTTAGGCCTTTACTTTTGAAAACACCTTATTAACTATTAAAAGACCAAAAACCAAATATCTTGCATCTTCATGTTGTTGGATGTAAATGTTTCATACTTAATGGAAAAGAACAATTAGTAAAGTATGACTGAAAAGCATATGAGGGGATATTTCTAGGTCACTCAACACATAGTAAATGTTATAGAGTTTATAATAAACACACTATGAATGTAGAACAGTCTATTCATGTACATTTTAACGAATTTTCTCCAAAAGAGAAGAGAAGGATTGTTTGTGATGCGTTTCAGGAGCTTTTGAAGACGCTTATACAAAATATGTGGAAATGGAAAAAGTGGTGCAGAATGATCATGAAGTAAGTCAGGATCGTTAGGATAGGCCTAAGGCGTGGAAAACAAAGAAAGACCATCCCATCGACAAAGTGATATGTGACATCTCTAAGGGAGTGGTAACCCAAAACTCTTTACGTAATATATGCAATTTTGTTGCTTTAGTTTCACAAATCGAGCTGAAAAATCTATATGAGGCCTTAGAGGATGAGCACTGGGGTATAGCTATGCAAGAAGAGCTAAACCAGTTCGAGCGAAACAATGTATGGGACTTGGTCCTTAAGCCAAGTGATCATCCTATCATTGGCACAAAATGTGTCTTTCATAACAAATTGGATGAATCGGGCTTCATAATTAGAAACAAAGCAAGACTAGTGCCTGAAGTTTATAATCAAGAAGAGGGAATAGATTATGACGAGAACTACGCCCATGGTGCTAGGTTGGAGGCCATTAGAATGCTATTAGTATATGCAACTATTATGAATTTCAAACTCTTAAATGGACGAAAAAATGCTTTCTTGAATGGCTACATTCAGTAGACGTATATGTTAACCAACCCCCAGTTTTGAAAACTTTAAATATCCAAACCATGTTTTTAAGCTTAAAAAGGCTCTTTGCGGTTTGAAACAAGCCCCAAGGGCTTGATGTGAAAGAATAAGCTCATTTCTTTTATAATAAGGGTTTGTAAGGGGTAAAGTCGACACTAAATTTTTTATATCTAACTCTGAAAAAGATATATTTTTAGTGCAAATATATGTTGATCACATTACTTTTGGTGCTACTAACGATGTTTTGTGTAAAGAATTTTCAGATTTGATGAAATGAGAGTTTGAGATGTTTATGATGGGAGAATTCACCTCCTTCCTATGGCTGAAAATAAAGCAATTCATCAACGGGATCTTTGTTCACCAATCGAAGCATTGTAAGGAGCTTTTGAAGAAATTCGATATGGACAAATCAAAAGAAGCTTCTACACCTATGACATCATCTTGTTACCTTGACAAGGATGAAAAGGGAAAAGCTATTGAGGTAACTAAGTATCGTGGTATTGTTGGTTCATTGATATATCGTACTTCAAGTCGACCCGATATTATGTTCATTGTGTGCATTTGTGCTAGATATCAATCCTCTCCTAAAGAGTCACATTTTTTAGTTCTAAAACGCATCATGAAATATTTGAAAGGAACTATAAACATTGGAATATAGTATCCTAGAGATGCCTCACTCTCTTTGATAGGATACTCAAATTCCGATTTTCCAGATGTAAGTTGGATCGAAAGAGTACAAGTGGAACTTGCCACCTTCTGGGTAGTTCCCAAGTGTTTGGGCATAACAAAAACCAAGCTTGTGTTGCTTTATCTACCGCCAAAGCAAAATACATTGCCGCAGGTTTGTGTTGCACTCAAATATTATGGATGAAGCAATAATTATTAGACTACAGTCTACATCTTGATACAATACCAATCAAGTGTGATAACACATGTGCCATTAACCTATCTAATAATCCCAAATTGCATTCAAGAACTAAGCATATAGAAATTAGACATCACTTCCTTAGGGATCATGTGCAAAAATTTGATTGCAAAATTGAGTTTGTGGAGACCTCAAAGCAACTAGCCAATATATTCATCAAGCCCCTTCCAAGGGATACATTCTTTGTTTTACACAGAGAACTCGGAATTCTTGATGAATCATATCTACGTTAGTTTGCTTTAGGTTCTTGTATATGACTTTGCTATGATTCTGTTGTATGCTTATATGTTATTCTATTTGAATGCATGATTCTTGTATCTAATCCAATTCGTGATTGTTTTGTTTGCTTGTTAGTGGGTCTTATACCCTTAGGATAGGTTTATACTAATTGTATCTTAGCATCCCTTAAGAACCACGTAAACTACACTCAAATATGTGATTTTACTACAAGTAATTGATTGTTCTGTGTTATCAATTACCTAGGAGACAAAATGTCAACCTGGGCAAAAATGGTAGCAAAATAATTGATTAACGTTTCAATAATCGATTACTTAGGGAAATTTTAAAAACTAGACAAAATTTTCAAATTGATAATCGATTAGGAGTACAAACAATCAATTACGATAGTAGTAAAACCGATTCAAGTAATCATTCTAGGGTTAATTTGTATAAACCCTAAATTCCTCTAATCTTTGGCCCTTTCTACAAATTTCTTCTAATTGATCGTGCAAAACCTAAACTAGAGCAACCCAACTCTAATATCTTCCACCTCTACATTTCAATCACTCCAATTGTTCCTAAAATCTGAAATCCCCAATTTTCCATTTTTTGAACCCTCTACCCCAAATTTGAAAAATCGAATGACCAAATGATTAGACCATCTACTATCTAAAACTATGAGTGATGGAAGGCCAAAACGTGTGACACACAGCCCAACGTACCTGAACTTCGGAAGTTGGTGGCTCATCCACTGCCAAAAGTGGCAGAACCACTACACGGAGTGACCCCTACTACTCTCCCACTCTCTAAGCTAAGAGATTGGCCAAACTATATGGAAGAAAACAAACCTACATTAGGTATGTTGACTTATCCTGGATGGTGCAGCAAGAATTTGAATTTCCCCATCAACTAGAGGCACAAAGAGTTACTAATTTCTTGGAACTTAATGGTAATGTCTATCCCTCTCTAGTTAGGGAGTTCTACAGTAACTTTCATTTTAAGGATGATGCTTATGTTAGTTTGGTTAAGGTAAGGGTATTTACTTTGGATGCGGATTTATTTTTGCAAGTTCGAGGACTTTCTATTGATGGGTCTCCTTTAGGCGATTATCACGATGAGTCATGGAACTCATATGATACTGAAGATATGAATAAGTCATGCCTAAGAAAACCGCATTACTGTGTGCAAGGTGAAGCTACTAAAGTTAGATCATTTTCGGTAAAGAACAGACTTCTTCATTACTAGGTAGAAAACATTTTGGTTCAGCGAAACACTAACCATGCTCAGCCAACCATCAAAGACTATAAGTTAATGTTTGCAATTAAGAAGGATATTATGGTCAACTAGTCTGCTGAGATTCTCGAGGTCATGTATGGGATTGTGTCGTCTTCTTCAAGGCTTCTTGCGTATAGGATTTTTATCTCACGTGTGATTGATCATGTAGGGATTGATACATATGATGTGGATATAATGGCTATTGATTCCCGCAAGTATTTGGTAGGTGGAAACTTAATTCAAAAAATGGATATATATAGAAGTATGATGCAATATGGATGTATCAAGAAGATCACAATACCATTGTGGATTTGGAATGTGTGGTGAGGAAGAAGATACAAATCTAGCTGAGCAGAACCCTGATCCACCACAAACCTAGACCTCAAATGTTCCTCAAGAACCATCTATTGGGTTAACTCATCTGGAGGCCATGGAACAACGTCTTAATGACCGTATTGACAAGAATTTTCAATCCATAAAGGATGTCATGATAGCAAAGTTCAAGAGATGGGAAGAAAGGATCACCCAGGAACTTGATCATGTTCTCTTTATTGTGCCAACCGTGGGTGGCTGTCTACCATCACCACTTCCACCTCAAGAATAATCTAGCTTAGGAATGTCTAGCTTGTCCTAGTTAGATTAGAGTCTAGGTGTGTGTGTGTGTTTTAAACTAGTGTTTTGTTTTTAAACTTGTATTTGGTAATGTCAAATGTGTTTGTAATCTTTGAACTTCTCATTTTTGTGTGTTTATGGTGTATTTGCAATGAACTTTGATTTCTATCATTTTGTGCATTCATGAATGACTAATGTATGTTATCTTTGGTTATATACTATCTACACCGGTTATTCTGCTGCTACTTGTCATATTTGCAAAATGGATAGTGTCATTCTTAAATTTGTCATGTAAATTGCTAGTACTTTTGCCATTTTTTGATTATTTAGTAGAATAATCGATTGTTGGCATATGATAATCGATTATTTGTAGTAGATTGTGCATGTGTTTAATTTTCTTAAACTGCTTAATTAACTATACAACTTTGAAATTGATTTAGACATTAAACATATTTTTCAATCTTTCTTACTTCTGGTTATATTGTTCATATTATATCATTTCTTTTTTATCATGTCAAAAGGGGGAGAAAGTGTTGTTTGAGTTTTGCAGGTTATATATGATGCTTCCGCACCTAAATAAATGCGAAGAAAGATTTGAGCTACCCTACACACTACCTCATGCATTAATTGAGGGGAAGAACAATGTGAGGGGTCAGCGCATATGATTTTACAACCCTTGCAAACATAAAGTTGATCACCATCAAGCTTGTCAAACGATTGATATCATTCAAAGTTTGCCATCATCAAAACGGGGGGATTGACATTGAAATAAGAGTCAAAGGTTATAAGTATGATCAACTCATGTGGTTCTGATGAAGATAGAGACTTTAGGAAAACTTGAAGATAAAGACAACTCTATAAACAACATGCTAAGACTAAAGGGCATCGTAGTCTTGGGAAAAGCTTTTATGTTTTTTAGAAGTCCTAAGATGCTTGCTTAGATTGAGTCTAGGTTAGGTGAATCTAGGATAGAAGTCTCAAAATGCTTAAAATTTTATTTATATAAAATGAGACATATCATCTATCCACATTATAGAGTGTTAAAAGAGTGTTAAAGTTTCTTTGGGTTTCAAGAGTGAAAAGGAATAACTTTTACATTCTTTTCATAGAGTGAACTTTTTTTCATACACACAAACCTTGCATCAATCTTCACTTAGAATTTATGGTTCTTGTGAGATTTGTTTCTTTAGGTTTTTAGTTGAGTCCAATGTTCAATTAGGTGCATATAACTCATATTTTACTAGCCAAATGAAATTGAAATTCACTAGGTATAGAGAATTGGAGTAAAAACCTAGTCAAGGTTAGGTAGTGAGTCTTCTCCTTTACAAAGGTATTGGTTGAGAGGAAGAAACGTCTAGGGCCATAGCATGAGTAGATATTGAGTATCCCAAGAGATGTGTAGGAGGTCAAACCGACTTGAGTGACTCTAGGGCCAAGAAAGAAGCATTTGTAAAGTTCATTGGAAGTGTGTTCGTAACATACAGTTTATTCCATAGAGAAGAAAATCTCCCGAGATCATAAGGAGAGTTCTGGATAAAGTTTTCAAGTGGACCCGCAAATGAACCAAGAAAAAATTCATTGGCACACTCTTCTATCACTTTATCTCTTTTAATTTCAGTCTTTACTTGTTTTATTGTGTTTCTTGAATTTGCTTATTGATTTTTTATATGCACATTATGTGTTTAGCATCTAGGATATTTTCATTAAGGAAATTGAACCAGTAAATATTATTTTTTAGATAACTTATTTTGCAAGAAACATTTTGGTCAAGATTTCAAAGAATCAGAATAATCAAATATTACTGATAGTAATTGATTATTTCAGCTGATAGCAATCGATTGATTGGTGTGATAATCGATTATTTTGGATTGTTTTTCAATATTCTCAATCAACTAGAAGAGTCACATTAGAAATATGCTATACCTATTCATCCCCTCCTCTAGGTGTTTTATACTTTGTGTTTACCCAACAATGATTAGAGAAAGTCTCATGTGCTTTACTCATAACAGCTAAGTGTATAGGTCACATTGTGGGCAAGATATTGATTGATGAAGGGTCATCTTTAAATGCCATGCCTTAGTCCACTTTGATGTCTATGGGGGATAACATAGATGAGGTTGTTCCAAGGCAGATGATTGTACATGCCTTTAATAGAAATTAGAGAATCATACTAGGTGAGATAATGTTGTCATTGGAGATCGGGCCTAGTGTTTTTCAGGTGTTATTTTTCGTAATGGACACGTATAATACATAAATCATATTGGTGGCTCGACCTTGGATCCATGAAGTAGGGGCCATGCCATCCACTCTATATCAGACAATAAAATTTGTCAAGGATGGTCTGGTGGTTACTGTAAACGGGGAAGAGAAGATCCTAGTTTTGAAGTCCATATTGATACCTTATGTGGAGAGTGTTAGTGATAGTGATGATTTCTTGAATAGCTTTGAGGTAGTCGCCAGACAACAGTGTGAAGAGAAGGGTCACATGCATGAAGTGAACTAGGTTGTGACTCAAATCATGGCTACCAAAGGGTATGAGGAAGGAAAAGGATTGGCACATGCCTATAAGGCACTTAGTCATTCATATTCGTTTCTGAAAAGTATGATAAGTTCGGGTTGGGCTACAAAGCTTTGCTAGAAGAGAAGAGTGGGTGTCTGAATCGAGGGAAGAAGCAGGATGGAGTATTGGAGAAACCTATCCCTCATATAAGTAAATCATTCACTTGAACAATATCTTTGATAATTTGTATGACTATTCACCTTATTAATCCATTTCTCACCATTGCCATATTCACTTTCTTACTTTCTTCTATATGAACGTGCAAGCTTTGACTCCCTTTGCGTCTCCCAACACTTCATGAATGAATACATGTACCTAACGTTTGAAGAAAATTTATCCAGTAATACGGTAATTGAAAATTTATCGATTAATTCATCCACGATACGGAATGATGATCCCATTGAGTCGGATGAAGAGGAAGAAGATGTAGAGGAATTCTCGAGGTTGTTGGAATATGTCGAGAGGGAGTATGTTGTGAACACTGAAGAAGTGGAACTAATCAATATGGGGACTAAAGAAGATAAGAAGGAGCTTATAATGGTGGACAATCTAGAACACATTGAAATGATAAATCTATTCAGAGAGTTTATGGATGTCTTTGCTTGGTCTTGTAAGTACATGACCGATGTTGGATCCTAACATACTCTCTAATAAGATTCATTTATATTCAAGTGTTGAACCAAAGAAACAAAAGTTGAGAAGAATGTGCCCAGATATGTCATTGAAGGTAAAAGGAGATGTGACAAAACAATTGGAATCAAGTTTTATAGAAGTGTCTAGACATACAGAATGAGTGAATAATGTGGTGTTGGTACCCAAGAAAGGAGGGAAGTTGAGAATGTGTGTAGACTGCAGAAATTTGAATAAAGCCAAATTGAAAGATATTTTTTCCATCCCTCACATTGATGTTCTAGTTGAACCAAAGTTCCACATTATCTGTACATTCTCGTGGTCCTCGATGCACTTAGATCCTCTAGTGGTCTTGTGTTGTTTATATAACCCCCAATAGTCTCTTTTTACTTTTGACCCAAAGTTCATCATTATTTGTGCGTTCTACTATTACTCCTCAGAACCAGGCCCCTAGTGATCTCGTGTTGTGCCTTTGATCCCTAGTAGTCTCTTTTTAATTTTGATCTACAGTTCATCATTATTTGTGCATCTCGTTGTCCTCCTTTCACCCAGGCCCCCTAGTGGTCTTGTGTGGTGCCTTTGACCCCTAGTAATCTCTTTTAACTTTTGATCCAGAGTTCCTCATTATTTGTGCGTTCTTGTGGTCCTCCTTGCACCTAGGCCCCTCAATGGTCTCATGTTATGCCTTTAATCCCCAATGGTCTCTTTTTACTTTTGACCAGAGTTCCACATTATCTGTGCGTTCTAGTGGTCCTCTTTGTAACCAGGCCCCCACTGGTCTCGTGATCTACCTTTGATGCCCTATTGGTATAATTTTCATATCTTTGACCCGCCAACGTCTCACCCTCGCACATAGCCCCCCCAGTTGTCTCATTTTTGTGTTTTTGACCCCTAGTGGTCACATGTTGTATCTTCGACCCCCTAGTAGTCTCATTTATCCAATATGAAATATCTCATTTGGCTCTCGTAATCTTTTTAACCGCTAACCTCGAGCATACGCTATCCATGTATGTTAGAGATTTCTCCCTTGTATATTTTATTCTCTGAAAATTTGGTCCGGTTATTCTGCTGCTACTTGTCATATTTGCAAAATGGATAGTGTCATTCTTAAATTTGTCATGTAAATTGCTAGTACTTTTGCCATTTTTTGATTATTTAGTAGAATAATCGATTGTTGGCATATGATAATCGATTATTTGTAGTAGATTGTGCATGTGTTTAATTTTCTTAAACTGCTTAATTAACTATACAACTTTGAAATTGATTTAGACATTAAACATATTTTTCAATCTTTCTTACTTCTGGTTATATTGTTCATATTATATCATTTCTTTTTTATCATGTCAAAAGGGGGAGAAAGTGTTGTTTGAGTTTTGCAGGTTATATATGATGCTTCCGCACCTAAATAAATGCGAAGAAAGATTTGAGCTACCCTACACACTACCTCATGCATTAATTGAGGGGAAGAACAATGTGAGGGGTCAGCGCATATGATTTTACAACCCTTGCAAACATAAAGTTGATCACCATCAAGCTTGTCAAACGATTGATATCATTCAAAGTTTGCCATCATCAAAACGGGGGGATTGACATTGAAATAAGAGTCAAAGGTTATAAGTATGATCAACTCATGTGGTTCTGATGAAGATAGAGACTTTAGGAAAACTTGAAGATAAAGACAACTCTATAAACAACATGCTAAGACTAAAGGGCATCGTAGTCTTGGGAAAAGCTTTTATGTTTTTTAGAAGTCCTAAGATGCTTGCTTAGATTGAGTCTAGGTTAGGTGAATCTAGGATAGAAGTCTCAAAATGCTTAAAATTTTATTTATATAAAATGAGACATATCATCTATCCACATTATAGAGTGTTAAAAGAGTGTTAAAGTTTCTTTGGGTTTCAAGAGTGAAAAGGAATAACTTTTACATTCTTTTCATAGAGTGAACTTTTTTTCATACACACAAACCTTGCATCAATCTTCACTTAGAATTTATGGTTCTTGTGAGATTTGTTTCTTTAGGTTTTTAGTTGAGTCCAATGTTCAATTAGGTGCATATAACTCATATTTTACTAGCCAAATGAAATTGAAATTCACTAGGTATAGAGAATTGGAGTAAAAACCTAGTCAAGGTTAGGTAGTGAGTCTTCTCCTTTACAAAGGTATTGGTTGAGAGGAAGAAACGTCTAGGGCCATAGCATGAGTAGATATTGAGTATCCCAAGAGATGTGTAGGAGGTCAAACCGACTTGAGTGACTCTAGGGCCAAGAAAGAAGCATTTGTAAAGTTCATTGGAAGTGTGTTCGTAACATACAGTTTATTCCATAGAGAAGAAAATCTCCCGAGATCATAAGGAGAGTTCTGGATAAAGTTTTCAAGTGGACCCGCAAATGAACCAAGAAAAAATTCATTGGCACACTCTTCTATCACTTTATCTCTTTTAATTTCAGTCTTTACTTGTTTTATTGTGTTTCTTGAATTTGCTTATTGATTTTTTATATGCACATTATGTGTTTAGCATCTAGGATATTTTCATTAAGGAAATTGAACCAGTAAATATTATTTTTTAGATAACTTATTTTGCAAGAAACATTTTGGTCAAGATTTCAAAGAATCAGAATAATCAAATATTACTGATAGTAATTGATTATTTCAGCTGATAGCAATCGATTGATTGGTGTGATAATCGATTATTTTGGATTGTTTTTCAATATTCTCAATCAACTAGAAGAGTCACATTAGAAATATGCTATACCTATTCATCCCCTCCTCTAGGTGTTTTATACTTTGTGTTTACCCAACAATGATTAGAGAAAGTCTCATGTGCTTTACTCATAACAGCTAAGTGTATAGGTCACATTGTGGGCAAGATATTGATTGATGAAGGGTCATCTTTAAATGCCATGCCTTAGTCCACTTTGATGTCTATGGGGGATAACATAGATGAGGTTGTTCCAAGGCAGATGATTGTACATGCCTTTAATAGAAATTAGAGAATCATACTAGGTGAGATAATGTTGTCATTGGAGATCGGGCCTAGTGTTTTTCAGGTGTTATTTTTCGTAATGGACACGTATAATACATAAATCATATTGGTGGCTCGACCTTGGATCCATGAAGTAGGGGCCATGCCATCCACTCTATATCAGACAATAAAATTTGTCAAGGATGGTCTGGTGGTTACTGTAAACGGGGAAGAGAAGATCCTAGTTTTGAAGTCCATATTGATACCTTATGTGGAGAGTGTTAGTGATAGTGATGATTTCTTGAATAGCTTTGAGGTAGTCGCCAGACAACAGTGTGAAGAGAAGGGTCACATGCATGAAGTGAACTAGGTTGTGACTCAAATCATGGCTACCAAAGGGTATGAGGAAGGAAAAGGATTGGCACATGCCTATAAGGCACTTAGTCATTCATATTCGTTTCTGAAAAGTATGATAAGTTCGGGTTGGGCTACAAAGCTTTGCTAGAAGAGAAGAGTGGGTGTCTGAATCGAGGGAAGAAGCAGGATGGAGTATTGGAGAAACCTATCCCTCATATAAGTAAATCATTCACTTGAACAATATCTTTGATAATTTGTATGACTATTCACCTTATTAATCCATTTCTCACCATTGCCATATTCACTTTCTTACTTTCTTCTATATGAACGTGCAAGCTTTGACTCCCTTTGCGTCTCCCAACACTTCATGAATGAATACATGTACCTAACGTTTGAAGAAAATTTATCCAGTAATACGGTAATTGAAAATTTATCGATTAATTCATCCACGATACGGAATGATGATCCCATTGAGTCGGATGAAGAGGAAGAAGATGTAGAGGAATTCTCGAGGTTGTTGGAATATGTCGAGAGGGAGTATGTTGTGAACACTGAAGAAGTGGAACTAATCAATATGGGGACTAAAGAAGATAAGAAGGAGCTTATAATGGTGGACAATCTAGAACACATTGAAATGATAAATCTATTCAGAGAGTTTATGGATGTCTTTGCTTGGTCTTGTAAGTACATGACCGATGTTGGATCCTAACATACTCTCTAATAAGATTCATTTATATTCAAGTGTTGAACCAAAGAAACAAAAGTTGAGAAGAATGTGCCCAGATATGTCATTGAAGGTAAAAGGAGATGTGACAAAACAATTGGAATCAAGTTTTATAGAAGTGTCTAGACATACAGAATGAGTGAATAATGTGGTGTTGGTACCCAAGAAAGGAGGGAAGTTGAGAATGTGTGTAGACTGCAGAAATTTGAATAAAGCCAAATTGAAAGATATTTTTTCCATCCCTCACATTGATGTTCTAGTTGAACCAAAGTTCCACATTATCTGTACATTCTCGTGGTCCTCGATGCACTTAGATCCTCTAGTGGTCTTGTGTTGTTTATATAACCCCCAATAGTCTCTTTTTACTTTTGACCCAAAGTTCATCATTATTTGTGCGTTCTACTATTACTCCTCAGAACCAGGCCCCTAGTGATCTCGTGTTGTGCCTTTGATCCCTAGTAGTCTCTTTTTAATTTTGATCTACAGTTCATCATTATTTGTGCATCTCGTTGTCCTCCTTTCACCCAGGCCCCCTAGTGGTCTTGTGTGGTGCCTTTGACCCCTAGTAATCTCTTTTAACTTTTGATCCAGAGTTCCTCATTATTTGTGCGTTCTTGTGGTCCTCCTTGCACCTAGGCCCCTCAATGGTCTCATGTTATGCCTTTAATCCCCAATGGTCTCTTTTTACTTTTGACCAGAGTTCCACATTATCTGTGCGTTCTAGTGGTCCTCTTTGTAACCAGGCCCCCACTGGTCTCGTGATCTACCTTTGATGCCCTATTGGTATAATTTTCATATCTTTGACCCGCCAACGTCTCACCCTCGCACATAGCCCCCCCAGTTGTCTCATTTTTGTGTTTTTGACCCCTAGTGGTCACATGTTGTATCTTCGACCCCCTAGTAGTCTCATTTATCCAATATGAAATATCTCATTTGGCTCTCGTAATCTTTTTAACCGCTAACCTCGAGCATACGCTATCCATGTATGTTAGAGATTTCTCCCTTGTATATTTTATTCTCTGAAAATTTGGTAATACGCTAGCTTTGTTACTTCTATTATCTAGTAAGAAACAAGTAAAGAGGGACTACTATAAACACCCAATTTTGATTGGTGTTGAAACTTTTTCAAAGAATAAAACAATAATAAGTATTTTAAGGATTAAATAAAAGGTGAAAGGGTGAGTAGGCATTTGAGCTTTTTATGCCCATTACGATTAGGGTGGCATTTGAGCTTTTTATACCCACTACTAAAAAGTTTAATGTGAAAAATGCAAATAAATTTTTAATTATTAATTAAATAAAATTTTATAATTGGATAAAGTAGCTCACTATAGATCTTGTGTCTTGTCATGTTACTTTATCCTATTATATTTTATAAATAATTTTAAAGAACAATTTAAGATAGCCTACATTACAACAAACAACAGAGTTAAGCACGGTAAATTAGCCATACTGCCAAAACCAAGGTTGAATTAATTATCAAGTCCATCCTCTTGCTACTTTATTGGGCTAGTGGCAAAAAAAGGCCCTAAATAGCAGAGAAAACCATAAAATTTTGTCCCATTCCCTCATTTTCTCCTCAACTCTATCACTACAATAGAGGAAGGTTTTCACTTTCTTTCTTCTCAATTTCTCTTAAAATTAGGTTTTTGTTTTTGTTTTGTCTATTTATTTCAATTTCAAAACAATAAAGGATTTCAATTCGGATCTAATTTTTTAAACAATGAAATTTTCTCTTAAGGCTGATATTAAGGGTTTTTTTTCCTCTCTCTCCTTCTCGTTTACTCTCACCGTTGTTATTCTTCTAATTCCAATGCCGATTGGGATAGCCACCGTAAGCAGAGGCGCAGGGATGCTATCAAGATGGACCTAATATACTACTCCTTGTATCCAACTTCGGTATCATAAATCAAGGAAGCCACAACGGATAAAACTAAGGAGCTACAAATTATTTCTTCAATTTTTTATCCAGCTTCATCTCTTCAACCATAAGTCCTTCAACTGCTTAAATCCTTCATTCACTCTTTAACTTCATCATCCATGTTTCTACATAGATAAATGGAAAACCAATTTTGAAGCTTCTACTTTTCAATTTCATCACTTTGTTTCTAATTTTTGCCTATCTATTTTGTATCTCTCTATCCCTAATTTTATACCAATAATCCAAAGCAAGTAAAGTTCATCACTGAGAAGCAGTGATTGCCTCCTTTATTAATTATGATGTTTCATCACATTCATCTATTGCAAATTAATGTGTGCATTTATTTGCAATTTTTTGTATGGTCCTTGGTATGATGCAAAGATAAAATGTACCATTTAGAATGTTGTGCAATGACTCATATCACTAGATAACAGCAATAAAAGTTATGGGCTTGGACTGATGTAAAGGGGTTGGGGTAGATGGCTATATATATTTTATGTAAACCTAATGTAACAAGGAGAAGAATAATCAAACACTAATCCTTATTCTCTATAATATATAGTGGTAGCCTCTCAACACTCCGAGGGACGTAGGCACAACTGGCCGAACCTGGTTACCAAATCTCTTTTGTTATTCTCTTGTCTCTATATTCTTTATTGTTTGATTGTTCGCTTGTTCCCAACAATTGGTATTAGAGAACTCTTAACCTAGGTGCCAAATTTGAGGTGGGGAAGTTCGATGGAACTGGTAATTTCGGATTGTGGCAAAGGAGGGTTAAGGATGTTTTGGCTCAACAAGGTCTATCAAAGGCACTGTGTGAGAATAAACTAGATAGTATGGATCAACTTGATTGGGAAGAGTTGAAGGAGAAGGTAGCAGGAACCATACGACTCTGTCTATCAGATGAGGTGTTGTATCATGTTATGGATCTGACGTCACCAATAGAGGTATGAGAGATATTAGAGAAGCGGTTCATGTCCAAGTCTCTAACAAATACGTTGTATTTAAAATAGAGACTCTATGGCCTGAAGATTGAGGAAGGTGCTGATTTACAACAACGTCTCAACTATTTTAATCAAGTGATCAATGACTTGCAGAAACTTGATGTGAAGGTTGATGATGAGGACAAAGCAATAATATTACTGTGTTCTTTGCCAAATTCCTATCAACACTTGGTGATAACATTGACGTACGGGAAAGACTCAATCAAACTGGATGAGATCATATATACACTTCTGTCCCACACTCAAAGAAGACAGAATGTAGGTGAAGGGACTCAAGGTGATGGTTTGTATGTGAAAGGGAGCCAAGCGTGTGGGAGAAGACAAGGCAGAGGAGGTCCTGCGAAAGGGAAAATACCAAATTCTAGAGGAAGAACACTAGTAGAGTGTTATAAGTGCAAACAGACTGGGCATTATAAAAAGGATTGTCCCAAGGAATGGAGTCCTAGCAAGCCGGTGGGGAAGATGGAGTATCTACACCTTCAAATGTTGCACAGAAAGATGACTCTTGTTACAATAGTGAAGTTGATCTACTATCCGTATCATCAAATCATAGTACAGATGAGTGGATACTTGACACTGGTTGTTCCTACCACATGACGCCAAATAGAGAATGGTTCACCATATACAAGGCAGGCAATTTTGGTTTCGTGTATCTCGGAAATAATAAAGCATGTGAAATTATTGGTATGAGAGAAACCTGAATTGTGATAGATGATGGTGTAGTGAAGACGTTATGTGAGGTTAGGCACATACCAGATTTGGAGAAGAATTTAGTTTCTTTAGGGACATTGCAAGCCAAAGGATTTAGCTATAGAGCTGATGGGGACAGTGATATTCTTCGAGTATACAAAGGTGCTCTGACTGTGATGAAGGGTAAAAGGACTACAGGGAATACTTACAAGTTGTTATGGAGAACAGTTGTAGGTGGAGTTGCTAGAGTGGCTGAAGAGATCTTAGTAGATTCAGACAATGGTGCTACAAAATTACGGCACATGCATTTGGGACATATGAGTGAGTGTGGCATGACAGAACTATCCAAAAGAGGACTATTGAGGGGAGTCAGAAAATGCAAGCTAGATTTGTGCAAGTATTGTGTGCTTGGGACACAGGACTCGGGGCATTCTAGACTATGTCCACACTGATGTATGGGGATCCACTCAAGAACCATCCCTAGGAGGTTCTAGCTATTTTGTTGCCTTCATTGATGACTTTTCTTGCAAGATCATTGAGTATCAAATGTCTTAATTCTATCTTGTAATCTTGAAGATTGCCAAATAATGTTGCGAGTGTCATTTATTTCAAGTCCTTTGACTCCATGATGGCAGTCACCTTGGTTGCCATTTCCTGTCAAGATATGTCAAAACTTTATTCGTTAGTTCATGTTTTGAAAATGATTTATCTAATGCAATGAGATGGTTAATAATGTGAGTAAATCGCTTTTGCAAATCAGAAATAGACTCGTGTGGAAACATGCCAAATAACTCATACTCATGCATCAATGTATTCAATCTAGATCATTTGACCTCACTAGTGCCTTTTTGGGTTACTTGTAATGTGTCCGACATATCCCTGGCACTAATGCACTGAGAAATCCTAAAGAACTCATCGTATAAAAGTGTGGAGGTTACGATATTTTTTGCTTTCAAATCAAGTTGCACTTTTTTCTTTTCCTCATTGGTCAAGAGACTTCTTGGTTTCTCTATGGTTTCTCCTTCCACTATGTATAGTAGAACGACCAGTCCATATTCTATGGCATCCAAATAACTTTGGCACTTGACATGTGTATAGTTTGAGAAACAATAGTTATACCACTATTTTAAATTTTACTTTGATCATCTTATTTTTTCATATAAAATGTGAACTTATTCATTAGCTAACTACTGTAAGATAAGACATGAATATTTAGACCATTGACTAACCTTTTCAATCTTTCGTAAAATGAATGTGAAATTATATTCAACTCCTCAACAATGTGATTTCTTACCAAGAAAAGTGAATAAGGTATCAAGGAGACTTTCAAATAATGTTTTTTCCAATATGCATAACATCGACGAAATGTCTTACATATAATGAGCTCAAATATGAAAATTCAAATAAGATTGATCTTTTCTTCCACTCATTTATGACCATTTCTCCTTCAAAAGGTTTACCAAAGTTATGATTCAAACTCTTTAGCTTTTGAAATAATTGGTCACCCGTTAACGACAAAGGAGCATGACCTTTTTCATGTTCCCATTGAATGTTTTTTCTCTATTGCCAATAATGGTTAATGGAATGCAAAAATATATGATTCCCAAGGAATATATTCTTCTTATAATGTTCCAACCCCTTCGAATGTGTATTGTCTTTACATATAGGACATGCAAAATGCCCTTTTTGTACTATATCTTGACATATTACCATATGCATAGAAATCACTGATTGTACCGAACCACAAAGCCTTAAAGTTGAACATTTCTTCCCTATACCCATCATATACCTCTATAATTGTCTCTCACATTTTCTTCAAGTCTTCAATTAATGGAGCAAAGTAAATGTCTATGTCATTTCCTATGTACAAAAATTAACATAGATAACATCATAAATTTGCACTTCATACATAGCCAAGGAGGTAGGTTGTATATCCCCGACATCACTAGCCATGTACTATGGGAGCTACATTGAACACTATGTGGGTTAATTCCATCAGTTGACAATGCAAGGTGTAGATTTCTTGATTCTTGAGCAAAACTAAGATAGTCATGATCAATTTTTCTCCATTGAGGTGAATCTGTAGGATGTTGAAGCTTGTCATCTTTAATCATTTCATCAGTATGTCATGTCAAATGTTTTGCATCTATTGCATTGTTGAACATGTGCTTGATGTTGATTTGATGGGAAAATACCATACAACATTTTTTAGAGTTTAGTCTTCCTTCTTATATTGTGAGGCATTACACTTATGACAAACCTTAAACGAAGCATACTCATTAAAAATAAGATGCAATCATTTTCACAAGCATGTATCCTTTTGTACTCAATACCAATGGAGAATAACATTTGTTAAGAATTATAATTTGAAAGTGCGCATGTCAAGAGAGCACTTTGGAAAGCTTTCTCACTATATGTTTAGTTTTGATGAGGACAACTTGTGATTATAAGAGCTTGAAGATCATCATCAAATCAACATGCTCAAGTCTCAGATTGGTATTAGACTTAGACTAGTAATTAGTTTAGGTTGAGTCTAAGGCTTAGGTAAACTCAATACATGTCTCATATGCATAAAACTTTAAATCATTTTAAGTTTTGAGATATGTCATTTATAATATGTTCATGCATCATATAAATACATGTAATTTGTGCATCCTAGGCATAAACTTAGTGTTGAACATGTATAAATTAAGTGCATAACGTATTTGAGTTTTGCAATTTGAAAATTCACTTGGAAATATGTTGTTAATCGATTAAGGCATGATTAGAAAAGAGGGAATTCACTTGGAAAATTCACTTGGAAATATGTTATATGACATTGCATTTGTGAGATTAGAAAAGAGAGAATTTTATGCTTTAGGATTGAGAGGCATTTCCTGTTTAATTTCTCATCATTTCACCTCACATGTTCATGCATTCCTTGATGTTTTTGTGAAGATTTTGTATTCTGTAAAATCTGTTTTCAAACTAATACATTGTCATGTTATATGAGTCTTGTATTAGAGTTTTAGAGTAA
>NW_017725185.1:230162-242714 GCF_001865875.1 Lupinus angustifolius
TCTGATATATTTGTAAGCTCTGTATATTCATTTCAATCTCGGTTGATTGTCGTGCAAGAAACCGAATCTTTTTGTGTAATCTGAGCTGTTTTAATCGATTAAAGTGATTACGTTAATCGATTATTTCTATTCTGTTAATCGATTAATATGGGGTTATTTCAGCATTAATTGTTGTTTTCGAAAAGCGGATACTCTGACCGCTACACCTATTCAACCCCCTTCTAGGTGTATTTTAGCCATTGATACCTAACATAAGTAAGTCTATGCTAATGGAGAATAAAATTACCCTTTAGCAACATATCCTTCAGAATTATAAGTAAGTCTGTGAAACTCTTATCACTTCATCCATTAACATATTTCAACTTACGATCTCGTGAATTAGTACAACCATCATATAGTGGTTTCTATGCATCACTTATCAACCGCTCAAATACCTAAGGACAATCTTGAAGATCCTCTTCAACAACATTTGCCATTTCTTTGAAATGATGACCTTCTTATGCATTGGTGGTGATATCATTCATAAAGTTCTTATTAGTGCAAACACATTTTGTTTCACTATCTCTTTTCTCACCATGCCTTGTCCAAAATGGGTAAATATGATTAATACCATGGCACACTAAATTAATTTTTAACTCGGTTGGAGTAACAACATTTTAAACAGGGGAATACAATTATATTTGAATTTTCAGCATTCTCAGTTGCAAACCTAATAAATAATTTCACTCCATCCTCATACTCCTTCGTTATTCGATTATCCATTTTCAGTCAATACTTTCCGGACAAAATTTATCTTCATCAATTGTCTAAAAATGAATTGACAAAAAGTATAGTGAGCGTAAATCCCTAAGAGATTGAAGTTAAGCTCACCGTGCTTAGAAAATACCTTATTACAAGCCGAAACTCATAATAAGGTGAAGGAGGAAACCCTAACTCAATACAAGTTAAGTAAATTAAAAACAAAGAAGGCAAATATAGATATGGTAAATTCACTTTCAGTTTTGAATGAACTTTTGGTGTTGAAAGAGTTTCGGTGTCGAATGAGTGAATTTTTAGTGTTGAAGAGTTTGGTGTTGAATGAGTGAATTTTTAATGTTGAAGATTTTGGTGTTGAATGAGTGAATAATTTTGAGATTGAGTGAGTGAATGATTTTGAGGTTAAATGCATGAATGATTTTGAGGTTGAATGAGTGAATGATTTGGATGTTGAATAAGTGAATGATTTCGATGTTGAATGAGCAAATAATTTTGATTGAATGAGTTTCTGTGTTGAATGATTTTCGGTGTTGAATGAGTATGAATGCGGACAATATTAAGTGTTTTATGGTTTGATTATATTGCACTTGGGATTGGTGAGAACTAACGATTCAACAACACTCATTTAAGATAGCGTTGTTGAAATCTATGCATCCATGACATTCAACAGTACTTTCTTAAATGAGTGATGTTGTGTTTCCTTAATTGTGCATTATTGAATGTAATTTATTCAAAAATTCTCACTTAAGGAAGCATTGTTAACGATATGACATTTAACAGCTTTCACTCAAAGGAGCGATGTTGAAATATTAAATTATTATATTTTATTAAAAGTTGTCCTTTTCAGAAGTAACTGAATTATTTTAAATAAAATATAGAATAATTTATTTTAATAACAGTTTAGTAATGTTTATTTTCATAGGAATTATAACATTCAACAATGCTCATTTAAACGAACATTGTTGAATGTATGAAAGTCACTCATTTAATAATTTATTTTAATAACTATGTAGCAATATTGATTTTAAAATATATAAATTTATCATATACTCATAATTAAAATAATAAAAAACATAAAAAGTAAACATTAAAAAATTTAATACTTTCTTTTAGTAGTACTTGTAGTTAACGGTGTAAGAAGTGTGATATTTAACAACTCTCAGTTAAAGAAGTGTTGTTGATTGTATGAAAATCACACATTCTATAATGCTCACTTAAAGGAATATTGTTGAATCTATGTTGCAATTTCAAAATGAAACTAAGACATTCAACAACACTCATTTAAATAAGTGTTGTTGAATATATGGCATTCAACAATGCCCACTGAAAGAAGTATTATTGAATATATGACATTCAACATCACCCACTTAAAGAAGCATTGTTGAATATATGACATTCAACATCACTCCCATAAAGGTGTGTTGTTGAATATTTGACATTCAACATTATTGTCTTAGAGGAGCATTGTTGTATATGTGATATGCAAATATTCAATAGCGCTCACTTAAAGGAGTGTTGTTGAATGTCCAATTTGCATACATTTAATAGAACTCCTTTACATGAGTGTTATTGAATATTATAATTCCTATTACTACATAGTTAACAAACACTAGGACAATTTTTGGGGTTGTTCATATTTTCTAGTAGAAAGTCACAAGAAGCCCAAACTATGGCAGTTTTTGGGTTGATACCATTTTCTTGTGAAAATTTATAAAGAGCCCAAACTGGGGGAATGGTGAAGTGGTCTCTCATGACTCTATTAGATGAATCAATCACAAGAAGTCAAAATCTTTCAGCTAAGAAGATGAAAGATCTTAAGTTATCATTATCAAAATCAAACTTCGAATCTTTTTCTACTTTCTACCAATTCAAGTAAAGACATTTGAGGGTGTTCACAAAAAAAACAAAAAAACAAAACAAAACAAAAGAGTGCTAGGTTGAAAACCCAAATGTGCAACCTAGAAAAAGGTGAATGGTTCTAAGTCAAAAACCTACAAAGGCGACTTGAGATCATAATAAAATGAGAGAATTCCCGACAGATACCTACATAAGGTATTCTGGGCAAAAATTAGGGGAAATTAAATGGACATCCTCAATATGAAGACTTACTACCACAAATCCTCCATCACTCAAATTGTGACCACTTTTTGGAGAATCTAAGCCCGTTGAATGAAGACATGATTTCAAAATAAGAACATTAGGGAATTTGTTGTTGTTACAAGAAAACCAACACTCTGGAAGAAATTCCTCAGCCATCTCGCACTAGGGCAGTATGGATGGGTTTAGTCATTGTCTTCAAGATTATACTTGGGAAATTTTATGGATCACCTTAAGAGAAAGGCATCTTCAAGTAAACTAGGGCAAATATGGGTGAGTGAAAAGCTACAGTACCAATCAACAATAGACAACAAGGGTGACTTCAGTCGAGTTTACAAAAGTTGATGAGTTTCATCCAAGAAATACAAAAATAAACCATGAATGATACATTGTAACGTTGGTGCATGAGTCTTACTCATCAATCCATTTCATACATGACATACATACGTTATAACATAACTATATCTATCAATGCATAGTCCCATTCATGCACTAATCATTATAGTACAAACAAACAAACATTGCATAATCATTCATTGCATATAACAAAGCATTCAAACATGGATCTCTATATTATTCTTCCAATAAGTACAAATAAACAAACAAAATATTGCATTGCATAACTAAGCATTCAAACATACATCTCCACATTATTCTCCAAATAAGCATAACAAACAAACAAAATATTGCATTGCATATAACCATACATTTAAACACGTATCTATATATTATTTTTCCAATAAGAACAAACAAAACATTGCATTGCATATAACCAAACATTCAAGATAAACATTGTCGGACTTAGACGCTGAAATGTTTTAACGTTGCGGGACTTAGGTTCCAGAATGTTCTTTCCAAAATTCGCATTGTCAGACACAAGCGCTAACATGTTATGACATCACTAAACTTTCATCATGGCAAGCACGAGAACTACCTCAACAAATCCCTGGTCCATCACGGCAAGCGCAAACTGCCTCAACAAATCCCTGGTCCACTAAGGCAAACACGGGAACTACCTCAACAAATCCTTGGTCCATCACGACAAGTGCAAGAACTGCCTCAAAAATCTCTAGTCCATCACAGCAAGCGTGGGAACTGCCTCAACAAATCCCTGGTCCATCACAGCAAGAGCGGGAACTGCCTCAACAAATCCCTGGTCCATCATGACAAGCGCGGGAACTGCCTCAACAAATCCATGGTCCATCACGGCAAGCACAGGAACTACCTCAACAAATCCCTAGTCTATCACGGCAAGCACAAAAACTGCCTCAACAAATCCCTAGTCCATCACGGCAAGCGGGAGAACTGCATCAACAAATCCACGGTCCATCACGGCAAGCATGGGAACTGCCACAACAAATCCCTGGTCGATCACAGCAAGCGCGAGAACTGCATCAACAAATCCCTAGTCCATCATGGCAAGTGCGGGAACTGCCTCAACAAAACCTTGGTCCATCACGGCAAGCGTGGGAACTACCTCTTCAAGTCCCTAGTCCATCACAGCAAGAGCGAGAACTGCCTCAACAAATCCATGGTCCATCACGACAAGCGTGGGAACTGCCTCAACAAATCCCTGGTCCAACACGACAAGCACGGGAACTGCCTCAACAAATCACTGGTCGATCACGGCAAGCGCGAGAACTGCTACAACAAATCCCTGGTTTGTTATAACAACATGGGTGCCTCAACAAATTTTTGGTCTACCAACAGAACATCGATCTACGTCATCAAAGTTCGGTACCTTCCCAATGACCTTTTTCGGAGCCTCGACAAAATATCGTTCATTTCTTTACAGGTTACTTACCATGATATCTCGCAAACTTCAGATTACTTGCTATCAGGTAAGCAACAAGAAAAGAGGGGCAACTGTGAACACCCATTTTTGTTCGGTCCAGAAAAAGCCCAAAACATTTCTAACAAAGTCGTGTAATTCGGCTGCACAACTTTGTTAGAGTTTTATATTTTGGCTTTAATATTTTGGCTTTGTTATTTTAGTTAACCTAATCGCATCAATTTAGGAATCTAAACAAATGGTTTAGTCTTATTATTTTTAGAAAACCATTTTTTTAATTCTGTCATTTTTTATTTAAAAAGTTGTGGGTATTTCTGGGCCGGACAAAAATGGGTGTTCACACTTGAGGCCAACGCTGCATAACAATCACTTCTGTTGCATCAACAATTGGTATCAAAGCCAATTGGTAGATGTCTCTTAACATAGACAGAAGATAATGGCTAAAGAGGGTGAAGGCATGACAATGTGTGTCAAAGGTAGTGGCAAAGATAAAGTAGATGAGTTGAAGGAGAAGAAAACTTGGAAAAACTGTTGTGGGGGCGATATATGTTGATCCAGAATCCTAGAAATTTATGTACTGGATTAGAATCAAGGTAGAGATAGAGACTATATGTTGAGTTTGACCCAGAGACAAGTGTTGGCAATATCTTTCTAGATATTGAGAGAATGTTCTCATTTGAGATGAGAAGTGGAATATCCTAATGGCGTTTCTGAGACGTTATCGTGAAGGATGTTGATTGTTAGTAGATCCACAAAAGCATAGAGGCACTGAATGACTTTGATGTAGGGTGTAACATGGGCATTGACTTTGATGCAAGTTGTAAACGAGCATCGGTAGATATGCAGGGGTGTGACATGTGCATTGGCTTGGATGCAAGGATGTGACACAAACGTTGGTTAGCATTGACACAAGGTGTGTGTTATGGGTATACTCCTTATGGTAGAGTATGATAGTTCTTTTGAACTAGGATTGTTAGAGTAGACAATGGTGGTAGCGGTTGAGGCTTTCCAAGGAAGCTCCAAGGTTCAGTTTGACTGAGTATTAAAGAGGATGATTGTTGGTGAACTTTTGTGTAGATGTTCCAATATATCGAAAGACTTCCTAGCAATAGATGGCGTGCTCCATTTGATGGCGATACAGGAAGCTTCACTACAATTTTGGAGAGCTAGGCTCTTGGTAATATTGTCAAGGATACTCATAAATATTTATGCTGAAGGGGAGAAAACTCTCATGTGGAGGAGTTGTTAAAGAGAATTAGACATTGAAAAAGGTGGAGTCATATATTCGCTAAGGTGGAGATTCTTGTGTAGATTTCCTAAGGATCGAGATATTCGTCTATTTCAATCAAGGTAGAGATTATTGGGATGCTTGAAATATGTTATTGTGTTAGTCCCACATTGTCTAATATGGGAATATAGTAGAATAATCAATGTTATATATTGGACTCAAGTCCCTTGTTATAAGGTGCACCATTTATAAGCACCAAATAGAAACCCCATGGGCAGGTGGCCCATGGGTGTAATAGGGTTTATAATCTTTATTCTCTAATAATATATTGGTAGTCGCTTAGTGCTCCCGGGGATGTAAGCACAATTGGCTGAAACCCGTTAACAAATTCTCTTGTTTCTTTCCTCTATTTATTCTATGCACTTTATTTGATTGTTTGTGGCGAACGTTGTACAACGATCACTTTCATTGCACCAACAGTAAGGATTGACATATCATCATAGTCAAATCTTTTATGTTTGCAAGAGGAATGGACATAACCACTACAAAATAAAAGGAAAATGGACACGCTATTTCTGCCACCCTTAGTGAAAGTGTGGCTAACTTAAAATTAATCCCAAAATTGATATTGTATCCGGGCCGACCCATTGTGAAATAAGTACTAAATAAGGCTCGTTGTAAAATATCACAAATGATTAAATGATATTTCAGCACCTCACTTCAGCACTATACTTTCATCTTACATCACAAAGCTTCACGATTCACGATTCACTTCAGGCCATACTTTCATCACCGCTTTCAGCTTTCTCCTTGCAATCGATTCACGATTCTCGATTCTATCTCCTCAGTCAAGTCTTCCTAAAGCTTCTATCTCCTCGCGGATTCGTGATTCGATGGTAGCTGGATCTCCACCTTCTGAACCTGAAATCATAGTAGCACGTTGAATCGAAGCCCTAGGTTAGGTCTTCTAATTATTCTACTTTTCTTCTTAACTTAAGAAATTTGAATGAGTGATTTGTTGAAATAGAGAAAATATGATGAGAAATTAGGGTCTGAGAGATTGAATTGTAATAAAATGAGATTAATTGAGTTAGCACAGGGTTAGGATTGAGATGATATCTTGTGTGTATTGATTCTTAGACTACTTATTGATGAACCAATTTGAAAGTAGATTAAGTGGGTGGATAAAAGTATATTCGGACCATTTGGTGAATTAAGACCACAATACACTTGATCAAATTTTGGGTGGAAAATACTTGGTGCCTTATTCTTTGTATCATTGTTAAGGGTATAACAAAATGGCAACGGATAAAGTTACAAATCACTCTCAATGGGAAACGGAGAAGCCTATGTCAATGTTTGTTTAAGAGAAAAAACATGGTTGGAATTTTTTTTATTTTTTATTTTCCTAGGGTAACTTGTTGATAACATGAAACTTATTGGAAACATTCTTCAAAGTTGAAACAAAATGAAAATCCGTGCTTTATTGCTGGGTCTGAGGTAAAGTTTGTGTATGACTTTAGATAAACTTGATTTAGTAGAATGTTTCAAATGAAATGGTCTATATTTGAAAACTTGCATGTAGAAGTTTATATTAAAATTTAATGTAAACTTTCAACCAAACGCAAAAACTACTCTTCACAGCTTTCACTAGAACCAACCAAGTTGCACACTAACCTTTAAAAAGTCTGCACGACAAAATCAAGTCTAAGAAAGAAAGAAAACACCAAACAAGTAAAGAATCGTTTGAGACCAACGGGTGTTCGTTCAAATGGTACATAGTTAATTCTCCTTAAGCAAAGTCTCGAGTTCGAGTCTTGTAGATGAACAAATACTATTTATAACAATTAGCCTCACATACCTGTGGAGGTTCCTGTTCTAGACATGATTGCCTCTAGTCCGAGAATACTAACCAAAAAAGAATTAACCAAGGGTAGACATAACTTCATTTGGCCATTTCAGGGGATCCTTACATACCTTATATTTCAGGGTATACTTTTATTAAACTCATGTGTGTATTGATTCTAAGACTACTTATTGATGAACCAATTTGAATGTAAAATGTTCTCTTATTATAGGTATGTCTTAGACGGTTATATGAACAAGGGGTGACTATTTCTGTGAAGAGCTACAACAAGGAGAGATCGAAGCAAAATTTAGAAATATTTGATTGGTCACTTACAATAGATGACCATGAAAAAATTAATCAAATCAATTGCATTAAGAAACTTATCTCACAATAGACTATTGTTAATTGTTAAGGAGCAATATATTTTATTTCACACCATCTTGACATTTATTACAAGCATAAGATGACAATATCTATATTATCTCAAATAACTTACATCACTAGAGATAGATGAGAAAAATAGAATAACAGTGAATGGATCATTGTTTCTTGATTTGTGTAGGTTAGAGGGTTTGAGACTATTATGGCAAAATGGATGGGAGCATGTGACTGCATTATAATTGGGCTTGACACCATATCTTGACCCACTTATATGCTCTTTAACTCACCAATAAGGGACTTCTTCGTTCACACTTAGAATACCCAACATCTCCCCCTCAAGTGTGAGTTCTCCTTCGAGTATTGGATACACCAGAGGTCAACTCTTTATCTACTTGTCCCACTCTTGGCTTATCCTTTCATCAACGGAACATGTTGTCTTAACCTCTCGCTAGGAAGACTTTCGACTCAAGGATCCATCATGGATCTACCAACCACTTATCGCTTAAATACTTCGTTGAGCCGTCGAACTATCAGCTCTGATACCACTTGTTGATACCTCTTGTCTCTGTACTCTTTACTATTTGATTGTTTGCTTGTTCCCAACAATTGGTATCAGAGTCAATTGGTAGAGCAGTGGATAATGGCTAAAGAGGGTGAAGGCGTGATGGCTAGACAAGGTGCATCAAAGGTACTGCGCAAGGATAAAGTAGATGAGTTGAAGGAGAAGAAAATATGGTGAGACTATGATGGGGGTGATATATGTTTATCCAAAACCCTAGAAGTTCATGTAATGAGTTAGGATCAAGGTGGAGATAGAGACTCATGTGTTGAGTTTGACCTAGAGACAAGTGCTGGCAATATCTCTCTAGATGTTGAGAGAATGTTCTCATTTGAGATGAGAAGTGGAATATCCTAATGGTGTATGTGAACACTCAATTTTGTCCGGCCGAAAAGCCAATTTCAAAAAAATAACAAATAAAAATAAAACTAATATTTTTGGTTATTTTTAAATAAAAGATAATATCTTTTAAGAGTCCCAAAATAATAATAATAATTCATTTTTAATTAATTATTTTTTAAATTTTAAATATTTGAATTATGTGCCCTAATGGTAAAATGAGTTCTTAAGGCAATAATCAAATTTCATCCTTTTTTCTCTCCAATAAAATAAATGGGAGATTTGGCACATGTGGTAATTCAAAATGCAATAGAGAGTAATATTAGCCTCCCTTTCATTCATCATCTATTCCCAATAATCCTCAACCATTCTCTCAATAAAAAATACATTTATCAATCATTTTCTTCCCTAAACATCATCTTCAACCAAAAAACTATAATCCAAGATCTCCCGTACACAAAAATGAGAAAAAAGCACAAAGAAACTCAGGAGAAATTATAATTGCATTAGAATACATTGTAGAGATGCTTCAATTACATGTTAAAGTCATGTCTCTGAATTTGATTTTGCACACAAACTTCTTGCATGATTGCTCGACATTGGTTAACATTTTTTGCACTACTTTTCCTGAGGGTTGCAACATTCCATTGTTGTTGGAATCAGTATGAGAGGTATGTTATGTTCACTACTTTCTTTTATAGTAGTTTTATTTTTGTTATCAATAATTGCATTAGTAATAATAATTATCATGATTATAACATATAACTCTAACTACATCAAAATAACAAATGTATAAACAAAACACTTTTTGCATACACAGTGCTTCATTCTTTTTAATAAATGTTTAATTTTGAAGCAAAATAGGTAATTAATTAGTTTTGCATACACAGTGCAACATTCTTTTTCATAAATGTTTAATTTTGAAGCAAAATAGGTAATTAGTTAGTTTCTTATACACAGTGCAACATTCTTTTTAACAAAGATTTATAAGTCAATAAAAAATGAAATCACATTACCAAAATTTTAAGATATGAGATGCGGTATCGGACGTAAGGGCTACGCTTCGCTCATATTAAAAAAAATGGATTTTAAATAAAAAACAAAAAATTGAATTTCTTAACCAAGTTTTAATATGATATATAGTATTGGACGTAACGGTTATGCTTTACTCATTTTAAAAATAATAATTTAAACGTTACTTCTTTTAAGAAATAAAATCAACCCTACAAACAAACTTTTTCTACTCAAAGAACTACGTAGTCTTGATTCCCAAAAAGGGATACGTAGGACCAAGATCACTCTTGTCAGACATAATAATAAAATAAAGTTTTCTTTGGTAAAAATATACACAATTAATAATCCATGCAATATAATAGAGTAACGTTCAAACGGGCAACTGGGATGCTAATACCTTCCCTAGTGTGTAATCGACTCCCGAACCTAGGTATCAAAGTCCAAGGCCTAATGCGATTGGGCCAAAAAAATTCTATATTTTTTACTGGAAAAAATGTAGTGGCGACTCTGACGAGGTCGTGCAGCCGAAAATCGGGACACGACAGTGTGTCTGAGACGTCATAGTGAAGGATATTAATTGTTAGTAGATCCACAAAAGCACAGAGGCGCTGACTGACTTTGATGTAGGGTGTAACATCGGCAGTGTCTTTGATGCAAGTTGTAACACGAGCATTGGTAGAGATGCATGGGTGTGACATGGGCACTGGCTTGGATGCAAGGATGTGACACAAACATTAGTTAGCATTGACGCAAGGTGTGTTGTGGGTATACTCCTTAACGTGGAGTATGATAGTTCTTTTGAACTAGGATTGTCAAGTAGACAATGGTGGTAGCGGTTGAGGCTTTCCAAGGAAGCTCCAAGGTTCAGTTTGACTGAGTATTGAAGAGGACGATTGTTGGTGAAATTTTGTGTAGATGTTCCAATATATCCAAAGACTTCCTAGCAATAGGTGGCTAGGCAGTATGTTCCATTTTATGGCGGTACAGGAAGCTGCACTACAAGTTTGGAGAGCTAGGCTCTTGGTAACATCGTCAAGGATACTCATAAGGTCTATGCTTTAGGGGAGCACTTAAAGAGAATTAGACATTGTGCAAGATGGAGTCATATATTTGCTAAGATGGAGATTCTTGTGCAGATTTCCTAAGGAGCGAGATATTCGTCTGTTTCAATGAAGGTGGAGATTATTGGGGATGTTTGAAATATGTTATTATATGAAGTCCCACATTGCCTATCATTAGAGTAGAATAGAATATCAATGTTATATATTGGACTCATGTCCCTTGTTGTAATGTGCACTAGATATAAGCACCAAATAGAAACACCTCATATGAAGGTGGGCCCATGGGTGTGCTAGGGTTTGTAATCCTTATTCTCTAATAATATCATGGTAGCCGCTCAGCGCTCCCGGGAACGTAGGCAAAATTGGCCGAACTCCGTTAACAATTTCTCTTGTTTCTTCTCTTCTATTTATTCTATGCCTTTATTTGATTGCTTGTGGCCAACGCTGTGCAATGATCGCTTCTACTGCACCAACACGCATAACACCATAAATGCAATGTTACACTGAATCATTATCATGTATCTAGATCGAGCTACAATGTAATCACATTGGGTCGCATTTGGGTTGCATTAAACCTCATTAGACTGCATTGAATTGAAAAATATTTTTGTAATCACAAACAATTTACACTACAGCCACAACGATAGCTTAATGGTAGTGACTTATTTGTAAAGTGTCTATTTGTCCCTGAAGCCACGGGTCCGAGTCGCGGGAGGCTCCCTTTTGTGTGTAATAAAATATTGTATGGGGTATTTAAGTTAGTGAGTAGCATGCTCAATGTATTCATGGGTTAGGGAAATCGCGTGTTAGGATTGAGGTGTTACCAGTGACACGCTCAATATATTCATGGGCCTGGAAGGTCACATTTCAAAACTGAGGTGTTACACTAAGTGCATTGGTAAGTGCCAAAAGTATACACTTTTCACCATCATTTTATGGCACTTATCCTATGCAAATTGTAGAAAACCAACTTAAATTAACACTTTTTAGGTAAATTTTGCATGATTAAATAAATTAGTTCCTTATTAGTTCTTGTCCAAGTTTTCTTTGAGTTTTGTAGGAAATTGAATATTAAAGAATAAATTCAAAGATGGATAAGAATTCAAGCCAAAATTCAAGACAAAAGCTCAAAATGAATTGCTAACAGTAATCAAGTTAAAGCATGGCATGCTATGTGCTTAATTTGGTTACTTTGCCTTGAAGAAAGGTAGTTTACTTCGTCGTGAAGAAACCTATGTTAAGGTAGGCCAAGCAACTTGCAAAAATCAAATGTTTACCTTAACTTAAAGAAAACAACCCAAAAGTGTCAAGCAACCAACAAAAATCAAGTAACAAACCCAAGGAAAAAAATTTGCTTCACCATGAAGAAATAAAGCACAAAGCTGTCCAGCCAAACCAAGCACCAGGCCAGGTCAGGCAGGCACCAAGCACCAGGCCAGGTCAGCCAGGCACCAAGCACCAGGCCAGGTCAGCCAG
>NW_017725185.1:242814-243161 GCF_001865875.1 Lupinus angustifolius
CTAAGCTGCTGAAACAGGCAGCTTAGCATGGGACCAGTCAGCTAAGTGGCTGAAACATGCAACGGAGCGGGGAATCAGGTCAGCCAAGCTGCTGAAACAGGCAGCTTAGCGGGGAAACAGGTGGGCTAAGCCGCTGGCGCACCAGAAAAGTGATTTTTTAGTCAAATCATGGAACATCTTACTTTTTCTTTACTTAAAGGCCAAGAACATGGCCTCATGGATGACATAAGGCTATGACAAGAAGGAGGAGGTGTCACCATGCATGTAACCTAGCCCACCATAGGGGTCAAGTAGGGGCCAAGTAGCTCTTCATAGGGGCCAAAGGTGAGCAACTTAGCTGCCAAACA
>NW_017725185.1:243261-243750 GCF_001865875.1 Lupinus angustifolius
AAGTTCTCTCTTCATTTCTTAGTATTTTAGAGCTTTATTTTCAAGTAAGTTTGTAATTTTAGTTTAAAATTCAAGAGGAGAAAAGGAGAAGGCAAATGAGATGCAAAAATCAATTTTGTACTCTCATTTGGAACTCAAAAGCATCCAATCCTTGGATGGATAGCTCATGCTCCTAACATTTTCTTTCGAATAAGGTTATGTAATTTCTAGTTCTTGTTAACTTACAAAAGTTTGAATTTTAATCATTCAAGTTGGTGCTTTGGTTAATATTATTTGTTTGAGAAGTACTTAATACTCTTTTTAGATTGATCACCTAAAAAATGATTTCAAGTCAATAAAATTAATTGTCTCAAACACTTAACAAATAAACTAATGAGTAATTGTACTACTTAGTTTATTTTCCAAGTTAAACATGCTTTTCTTAAGATCTTACATTCATCACTCATTCAATATTAGAGTCGCCAATGGTTAGGGTGTGACAACCTAATC
>NW_017725185.1:243850-278344 GCF_001865875.1 Lupinus angustifolius
GGGGTTAACCAAAGTAAAACATAAGAACTTGTCTAAGTCGTTCAAACTCACAAGAAGTTGAGAAATATATGTTCCCTATTCAAAATGATCTTGTCTCCTCAAGAATTTGTGAATATTTAGTTTTATGTTTATTGTTACTTGTATGTATTCACTTTAAATAAAAACCAATCAAAATATGTTCAAATCTATTATTTGTGCATTGACATGTTTATATGATTCATTTTATTAGGCAATTCCTTGTGGTTCGACATAACCCTATACTATACTACAATTGAATCTTGAAAGAGGTGTAAATTGTAAAATAGTAAAGTGTTATCAATAAATTTATTTGTTGAAAACACCTTTTAATATACAAAAGTGATAAAACTAACTTACTTTCCGCATTTTATTTTTTCTTTAATACCAACCTTCCTTAAGGAAGAAGTTTGGTTTGTTAATAAAATGAACCCGAAAGGGAGTAAATAAATAAAAGGTCACTTAAATTTATTATTCTTTTGTTCTTTAATTATTTATTTGTATCTAACAACTAACTATTCATCACTTTTATATATTAGAATACCATTAAACCAATGTTAGAATTTATTCCACAAAACCGAGATGGTATTCAAAGGTACTTAATAATTATATAATAAGTAATTGATTCGATATCATTGTACCAGCGTTAGAATTTATTCTAACAAAGACGAGATGAGGCAAAGAAGGAATGACTTATTTACATTATTATTAAAGAAGTAAGTTGTAACTAGAATATTCTTGAAACCATTATACCGGCGTTAGAATTCATTCTAACAAAGCCGAGATGGCGAACAAAGAATAAAACCGAGTTCTCTTACTTATGCAAACAAAAAGAACATAACGAAAATGAGAGTATTAATCTTTCAACAAATTGACACTACTGTCAGGACGATTTGTTGAGAGGAGAAAACTCCTAATAAAATACACTGAGATACGCTTTCAACATGCATCTATCAAATGCTATCAATTTCGCTAAGTGTGATCTGTGCGCTTAGCATGGCCGAGATTCACCGAGAAACTTAGAATTTTCTGCTCTTCCGTCTAGTTTAGGCCTACAAAACTACTCGAGGATAACACTTAGCCAATAAAATGAGTTTTTTATCATATAATAGTATATTTCCAGTTATTTAAGTTGATTAAATTGTAAAAATGTCATAAAATAGGTGTTAAATATAGAGCAATTTGACACTTAACAGTAATATATTAATATCTATATGTCTAGATTTAAGCTGATGGAAAGTAAATGATACATGTATTGGGGACAGAGGATTTGTATTCTTCAACATAAACAAGTTGGCAGTTGGTAGCTTTGAGCCAATATATTAGAAATATATGGTCATCAATGCGAGCCATTAGAGACTTGTGTTGCAAAACATACGATCGGTTAAGAAAGAAAATGTCCTTCTTAACAAGTAAGGAGTTGGGGAGGTCTAACTTCTCCATCAACTTACATTTCTGATCCAAGTTTAAGAAACAATTATGAGTCTAGTACATAATAGAAAGTTGTAGACGAAGTAAAATCTAAAATTTTGGAGATTCCATAACGGGGCAACAAAATACATATATGTAAAACAAAATCAGATGCTAACTTTAAGTAAAATACATAATCTCTAAATTTCAGTGGATAGCCAGGTCTTTTTGAATTAACAAATACCATTAGATGCTATCATTAATGGTATGTGTACCATTAGAACAACATACTCATTGTTGTAGAGCACTAATAATAATGTTCCATAGTCTGAAATTGCTTGTGGAAAGTACAACTTATCAAAGCATGCATTCATTTGTTGGTTATAAATATACACTCCTTGTACAGAAATGAATTATCGGGTCTCGCTACAATATAACATAGGTATATCAATTTTAGATTAATAATTCATTTTAGTTCCTCAAGTTGTGCTAAATTAGCAACTTATTCTCTAACAAATTTAAATTGGTCTCCAATTTTTGCAACCTAGAATCATGTTAGTCCTGATGTCTTTATATGTTTATTAACATTAATAGAATTGATCATGTGACATGTTAAATACTGACGTGGCCAAACATGACGATTCGATGTTGGCAAATTTTGTCAACCTAGTGAAATGAGGTAGTTTCGAATTTAAATAAAAAATAAAGAAACAAAATAACGTTGTTTGGTGTTATCTTTTTCCCTCTCACCAACATCAAGAAAAAATATTCATTTTATTCTCTCAATATTTAGGTAAGTACCATATTAGTCTGTAGTAGTAAATACGAAATTTGAACTGTAAATCATTTTCTTCACACGGCATCTTCATTAAAGAAAGTGCCATATTAAAGCAAGTGTTAACAAAGACAAATGACATTAAAGTAATTTAATTATTATACAAATAATTGGACAAAACTCAAAAGCTCAATAATAGAATAATATCAAAAATATGAACAAACTTGTCATTAACAATCAACGGCCATAGGTTCATACTTCACAGGCAGTTAAAATTAGTCTTGATGGAAACTCCGAATAGTGAAATTAAAAGTACAGCTCAACAAATGTACATTAGAAACAACAAAAGCTTCATAATTTGTCTCAATAGATATAGAAAAATTCATTCACTAAATGTTTTTAATAAATAAAAATCAGAGATTTAAATTTTGCTCTTATTCATTTCTTAGATGGTTTTAACTTGTGTAAAACAAAACCTTATACTTGCTTTCCTTTTTCTACTTGGCGTTAGCCACCTCTTTTCTAGGAACATCTTTCCATTCCTTATTTTTGGCTCTGTCTTTCGCAATAGTATTCATTGACTTTTCTAAATTCTTTGATAAAGAAGAAGAACTCCATTCACCAAGCTTTTTATGAATACCATTTAGAGCATTTTCCATCAACGTGTTCCTAAGTTGTACTCGTGATAGTTCCTTATTACCATTATGATTGAAAATTCCTAAAGCATTAACATGACACATCAGCACTTAACATAAAACTAGTATAAGAATCGCTGAGTTGGCAACATATTATAGCATGGAATCGCTAGTATTGCCACGTCAGCACCTAACATGACACATGATCAACACTGTTAAGTTTAATATATAGGTGGAGATGAAATGACTAATGTGGTTCTACATTGAAAAACTGGAGGCCAAAATGGTAATTTAAAATTATTAGAGACTAAGTTGGTAATGTCAAAATAAAACTTGAAAGGTTGAAATGAATAATTACTCTCATTTTTATAGATAAAATGAAGTATACATATAAACCAATAATCTAAATGGATCTATACATCTTTCTTTAGTACAAATTATTACTCCTCTGAACTATAAAAATGAACTTATAGAAACTATTATCATTCTTTATTATTTTTATTTTATAAGTATATATTTTTATTTTATAATTAGAAACTACCATATTTTTATTTTATGCAATTAAATATTCAATTTGTATATATTTCATCTTGTATAATTATATTTTATTTTTATTTTCACTCTTACTATGCTATAGGGATGACTTTATTTGTTGTTGTAAAAATTGGCTTATGATATCTTTATCATGTTGTAAAATAGATTATTATGTACCAAAATAGAAACAATTAGAAACTTATTAAAAAATATAACTTACGAAATAAATAAATTCAGATGAAATTTAAATTAACAAATAAAATGGTGTAATACAATAACAGAAAAAGATATATACACCGACAGTGTAAAGGATTTTTACACTGTCACTACATCATCCACCATTGATTTTTAGTCATCATTGACTTTTAAATAAAAGTATTGCAAATGAATGGTGGATGATGCATTGACTGTGTATAAATCTTTACACTGTCAGTGCACACATTTTACACTCATACAATAAATACATCACAATACAATAAATCATATAAATAAAGAAATGCTAGAAATAAGAATAAGTGGTGGAAAATAGTTATCTCGGTTATTATTTTACTTGAATATTTTTCAATACAAAATAAACCACGAGGAGCAACCTTCAAAAAGGAATCAAATAAAAAAGTTAAACTACGGAAAATTTAGCCCAAAACCAATGATTGGTCGAAGTATAGGATGATTTGATGATTCAGTCTCTTAGAAGTCACTTCTTTTATACCCATAAAATGAGACTACCTTTTAAGATTAACATATGTGAGACTATTATTTGCAACACATATACGTACATAGAATAAAAGAAAACTTAGCAAATTAAACTTAAGAGGTTCAATGTTTCATCACAGAGAGCGTGAGGTTATTAATATGTTGACTCTTGAAAATGAGAATTCAAAGTTTAATGTGACTCTGTTTTATTCTAAGAGGAATAAGCCTAGAACATTAGTCCATAATAGCTTGATTGAATGTTGCATGTCTAAAATGAAAAGTTCAATTTGTTACTCATGGGGAAGAAGAGTAAAAATATTAATCTTGAGTTGATAAAAAATTGGAAACTTCAAAAATCTGGAAATTTTCTTCACATGTATGGTATCTTTTTTAGGAGGATGATATTATACATATTGTTATGGACTCTCCAATGGTAGAAATGCATGACTCTATGAAGCATGGATACTGATACGTGTGTCGAATACGATACGTATCCGATACGTCGACACATATTTTTTCCAAAGTACAAGATACGATATGTTCAGGGATACGCATATAAAATAATAATAACACATAAAATATGATAAAATTATAAGTGTAAATCAAAATGTCCAAAGTAAAAAATATGATGGAAATTTAAAATCGCTGCCCTCCATAACAAATCTATCTTATTCTATTTTAATGAAAACGAATCTATCCTAAAATCATTGCCCTCCATAACAAATATATTTTATCCTATTTTAATGAAAACGAATCTATGTTATCATGTTTTATTGAAAACGAATCTCTCTTATCCTGTTTTATTAGAAACGAATCTATCTTATCCTGTTTTATTGGAAACGAATCTATATATCCTATACTTTACTGAAAACGAATCGATATATCCTATATTTTATTGAAAACGAATCAGATACGTGTCTTAATATTTATTTATTTTATTTTATTTTTTAATTTTTGGATACTCTATGGATACGTATCTTTCGCGAATCCGAGCGTATCTGTGTCGGATACGTGTCGGACACTGACACATGAGGGTGTTTGACGAATCCGTGCTTCATAGGCATGACTACTACATTTTAGCACATATGAGCATACAGTCGATCATATCATTTGATGGTAACTTGAAAATGCTTCATGACGAATCTAATTAAGATGCATTATTTGTTGATATGAGACGTGGAGGGACATATAAGATTTTGATGCACACATTATTGCACGATCTAATAGTCCTAAGATATTTATTTAGGCTAGAATAAAAAATAACTTGGGGACATGGAGTGGAGCAGCCTTGCTTGACCAACTACAATGGATGATGTTTTTCATGTTATATGGTTCCATGTTGTGGGAACATGTGTCTGAATGAAAGGGATGAATGAGGAAATATAGGGGAAGTGATTGGTTTGATTCTTTAAAATATCTAGTTTGCTAAGACCTGCATGCAGTGATTTTTAGGAAAGGCTTCGAAAATTCTCTCATTTATTAAAGATATGGGCCTATAATTTGATCCAAATATGTGTTCAATTCATTGATCCAGATATTGTAATGGTTAAAATTTATTAGGATAGAGGAATAGGTTGGTGTAATTGTAGAATTTTAGTTTAAAGGACTCTTGATCTTCTGCCACAAATTTCATGAGTAGCCATCCCTTAAGATGAAAATTTGATATTATACAAATGAATTTCTTTTATTAATGAGTATATCTAATTGTCTAAATATAACTTTCATTTTCCTTGTTTGGATGTATCCTTATTTATTGACTATATATATTATCAAAATTGATCATGTAATTGAACATGTGAATGTCTAATTTCAGAAAAATTGCTTCCCCAAGCATGGTTCTACCTTCATATCTCTTATACCGTAATAGTGAAAAAAATATAAGATACTAATATTTAATTACTTGAAGGTGGGTGAATGGGCTTAAACATAAAAATAAATACTTCAAACACCCCTTTAGGAACACCCCATCATTTCTCTAGCTTTGTTTCTAGATTTTTTTATGGTGTTCCATAAAATAGGATGTTATTTCTCATTCCAAAATAGAATATACAATTGTTATTGCGACTGTGAAAAAAAGTCTTTTAGTTGAGAAAACTCACAACATATTTGCATATGACACTAGGGGAGTAAGCGACTCCAACCGAACCCACTCAAACCACAAAACATGGTTCAGTTTGGTTTCGCAGTTCAATTTATTTTTTTAAGGAACCATTTAAGTTTGATTCAGTTTATGTTTTTGGAAATTTAGGAACCGTTCGGACCGAACCAAACCACATATTATAGAAATAAATAATAGGGAATAATATTATGTTGTTTTAAATTCTTCAGCCAATTTTATGATTCAAATTACTAATTTTATCTGAAATGTTATATATATGTGCTATTTTCCTACTGTTTTGATGATTTTGAACATATATACTACTGTTATATATGTTAGTAATTTATATATATATTACTAAATTGTTTTAGATGTTGCTAATTGGAAATTGTGCTGTTATATATGTTAATAATTGTGGATCAATTGTTATATATGTGATCATTTATTATTTTCTTCCTAATTTACATAATTTTTATATATTTATGATTTTCAATTTACTCGTCTATTTACAATTTATATTTTATGATAATAATAATAGTAGTGCTTTTTCATTCATGGACAAATGATGTCTTATGGAATATATTTTGAAATTTTAATGGTTTTTTTTTAATTTAAAAAACATGAACACCGTGGAACCAAAGTAAATCATTCAAGACTGGTCTGATTCGGTTACTACATTAAAATCTAAAATTAAATTTTAATCGAATTATGTATGTGTGTTCAGATCAGTCACTGAATTGCATCAAAAATTGAATCGAACCTTTACACCCCTATATGAAACAAATAGAAGTCACACATGTATTTTTGAACAACCAAACTGCATTTTCAGCGGCTAACAATCCAGTGTTCTATGTCAAAACAAAACACTTTAAATGAAGTTTCATGTTGTAAGGGAGACACAAAAGAAAGGAAAATGAAACTTATCTACTGCAAAACTTATTGAAATATATTTTGGTATTTTTGTTAATATTTTATTAATTAGTAATTAGTTCAAACTCACTTATCTTTTTGTATAACAAGCAATCATTATAAATTCAACTTCCAAAATTAAAACATGTGTAAAATAGATTAGTTAGATAGGAGTAAAGTCTCTTGTATTTTCTATATAATAGGTTGGTTAATTTTTTTGCAATTTCAATTCATTCAATCAATGAAAAGCACAATCATTTTCTTTCTCTTTGATTTCTAATATGGTATTAGAGGAATGTAATTATGTCTTCCATGGTATATTATTTATCCATCAACCTTTCAATATCCATGATCAAGACAAAAAGCAACATCACCACTCCCTATCATGCCACCTTCTTCAACAAGTTTTTTCTCTTCTCTATTTCTTTATCATTCTCTTTTACAGTCTTCATATTCTATTTTCTCTCAATTGTTCTTGAGGAAAATATTGCCCATATTTAAAAATATTATTCTCTTGTTATTCTTGAGCAAAAAAGAAGTTATTCATATTTCATCATACTCTAGATTTCTATCATTCTTTGGCCAAGAAATCAAGATGGTTATTGAGTGCCAAATTTAGCATATTTTATACACTATTTTTACGGTATTTTAACTACTTAATCAACTCAAGTGAATGAAATTATACTAATACATGATTAAAACTTGTTTAATTGGTCAAATCTCACCTTTGGAGTATTTTGCATGCATAATCAGGATAAACAATTGTAAAAAGAGAAGTATCAAGAATTCAGCCATGACATGTTAGAGTAAAATCGCGATAACTCATTCATTCACCATTGGATCCAACTCAAATTTTGATATGTTGTTCCTAACTGATGAGGCTTAAATGGGAACATTTGGATCATCGAAATAATCAAAAATCGCTTCACTGAACATAGGTTTCCACGTTGAGCACAAACAACATCGAAAATCAGCATTAGCTACTGTTTGTATGCATTGAGCGCACCCACTTGCGTTGAGCGCAGTGGGTGGTGTGTTGTGCGCCCCTAGGTGCCCTGAGCACAGTTCGGTGTGTTGAAAGATCACCATAAGCCAGTTGGAGGTGCACTGAGCGTATTGGACAGCACCAGAACACTTTGTAATAATGATTTATAATACTTATTTGCTGAGTTTCTAAGGTAGTTTAGGTCATTTTAGTCTTTGGATCGAGGTGTAAGTATTAGAGGAGTTAATCTACACTCGTTTGTGTGTGGTTCTACCACCCCATGAGTTGTATTTTATGCCTATTCTACTTACGCGTTATGAACATGAGTAGCTAAAACCCTTATTGGTATTGAATGTAACATGAGTTTGATGTATACACACTTATTTACCATTAATTTATGAGGTTTTGATTATTTTGAGTTTTGTATTTACTTTATGCTTGCTTTAAGATTGATCATCTTATTTCATGATTATTGAATAATTTGCTTAGTCTCTTACTTGCATTATTCTGAACTTTCATAACTCAATAAGTAGTACATTTTCTAGACATAAACTTGTACTATTTGCCATTTCATGCCCTTCACTTTTTGGAATCTAGACATAGAACTAATAATGTGATTTTATAACTCTCAAACTAAATAGCATGTGTTACTAGACATAAAGATGTGGTTGAGGGTTCATAAAAATGAATTATATCATTGTAGTTACTAGACATAGATCTACCTATGATAAAGTACTAGCATAGACCAAGACGTTAGCGACTAGTACAAATGAGGTGTTGCATTTTTACTCAACTTACATGCTTGCATCAGTAGACATAGGGGCATGATTTTCTAAGGTCATATTTCTTATTCTTATGTATCAAAGTCACTAGACATAGGTCTTTCTTGTGTAAGTTGTTAAATTGACTAAGATATTAGTTTTTAGTAGTTTTGATGTCATTGTATGGAATAATCATTATTGGATTAATTTACCTTAAGAATCAGGTGTTTACAGATAGTAAGTGTGAAGTTCAATCCTAGCTCTTTTTATCATTATAATTTCAATTTACTTGTGTTATCAAACAAACAAACAAACAAACTGTTTGAATCATAAACTAAAATAATAATTTTTATTTGAAAGGCTAGTATCTAGAAAGTCCTTGTGGATAAAAGAACCCTTTACTTTATACTTGTTTGCAACACCGAGGTAGTGTTTATACTCCTATTTTCCGGTTAGCAATGGTATTCTTGAGCTTTATTATTTTTGAACAAGTATTCTTCATATTTCATCATATTCTAGATTTCTCTCATTCTTTGGCTAAGAAAACAATATGGTATTCTTGAGCAATAATATCATTTAATGTTCTTTCTATTGTCTTGATTCTTGATGAACAACATTATTACTTTCAATTTTAAGCTCAGACTCTTCATCACATGTTGACAACCATTTCTCAGTCTTTTCTTGTATTTCTTTTTTGCTAAAAGCTTTCTCTTTTACTTAGACAATTTGAAGTTCAATTTTTTCAAGCATGGAAATAGAGTCCATAGTTCCAGACTCTACAGTTTCAATAGTGTGTATCTATCAAGCTCCAGAGCTCCAACATTGTTAATACAAAATTTTGGAGTCTTCTCCATTCAATCAACTTTTGTCAAGCTGAGATTTGTTAACAACCACTCTCCAGCTTGAAGGGATATTGAAATATATTTTTGTATTTTGGGTTAATATTATATTATGCTAGTAATTAGTTTAAACTTACCTATCTTTTATATTACAAATAGACATTATAAATTCAATTTCCATGGTTAAAACATGTGTAAATTAGAATAGTTAGCTAGTTAGAAGTTAGTAAAGTTAAGTCTCTTGTATTTTCTATATTATATGTTGGTTAAATTCTTTGTAACTTCAATTCATTTAATCAATGAAATACGCAATCATTTTCTTGCTATTTGATTTCTAATAAAACAAAACATCAAAGTGTTAACATCCAAATAAAAGCACTTCCTAAAGTAATATTTGAATTCTTGAGGCAAAAGTTTGGAGTTTACAACTCTAGAGTCAAGAATGAGTGTTGGTTAGTGCAATTTAGAAACTATTATTTTTCTATTTTCCTTTTATCCTATATAAATAATTTGCTTTGTTGATGAGTGAAAGTATGTCTTTTACATAACACACTAGTAGTATATCCATGCATTCGCACGGGTCGCTCAATCTAAACTCTTTTAAGTAAAACTAATAGAACAGAAAGGTACATAAAAACTTCTGATCAACAAATTGAAGTGATAAATTGTTAAAATGTCCAATTTGAAGTTATCAACCAAATTATATAGTCAACCATACAATTTATAGAAGTACAAACTAAAAAATGAAGAATATAAGTCTAACTAAAGTATATAAAAGTATTATAAAAATAGTATCGCATGCATCCTTTTGATTATATCTCAAATAACAAACAACATGATTTTAGTCATATTTTAAAGTCTACAAAAATAATTTAAAAATGAGCAAATAATTGATATTTGTTATTTATTGATATGTTTATACTAAAATTGCATGAAGTAAAAAGAGGCTTTTACACATTTGAGTTTTTCCCAATGCATTAGATTAGCCAACTGTATAATAAGTAGAAGTATAAAATAAAAAACCAATAATATAAGTATGGCGAAATATATTTTAATGTGCTCCATTTAGCATTTTCCCTAAACAAATTTCACCCAAGAGTCAATATTTTTAGTTGGAAATCAGAGCAAACCCATATACAACAATCTCAAGCATCAAGTTGCTGATAACGATAACAACGCCATATAGAAAATATTGTTCTCTTTCTTTCACCAAATCCCAAAGAATAAAATACCATAATACACTTAAATTAATGATAAGGTTCCTAGTGTAGAACCAATAAATTCTATACAATAATAGACCCTAATGTTATCCAAAATATGATTTTAAAACTTCGAAGAACTTTTTATGTTCTTTATTAGTCTATCTCTCTAGTTGTTTTATGATAATATTTGGTTCCCTTACTTATTGAAGTAGATAAGAGAGATGATTAAAACAAAGACGAAACCATAAAAATAAATTCTTATAGTAATATGTAACATCGCAATAAAATTGATCATTTTGTTGAAAGTGTACAATGGAATGCAGTCCATCACTCATAAATACTTCATTTCCATGGGCAGGACCACTATAAAATCCAGTAACATTACTTTGATCCTACTTCCACGTAGCAAAAAAAAAAAAATAATAAGTTTTCAAAGTAAGACTAAACATAAACATAAAAAGAAAGATAAATTATCACTTAAAAATAAAGTACAATTTCTGAATATACTTATCCTTAATAAGTGTTCTAGTCATAATTTTCATCAAGAAAACCTTACCCAACCATTAGAATATAGAGCGGGAAATCAGAGAAACTCATAATAAATACACTTAACACATTAAACAACAATCTCAAAAATCAAATAATCAGTAGCAATAAAAAATATATATCATCATAATCTCATATATTATAAACCTAAACCCCCATATATATTAGTAGACATCAATGATCAACATTCTCAAAACATTTATTTTGGATATTTATTAAACGCAAATAACAATACCATATAGAATAAACTATTTTTTATTAAGCAAATTTCCTAAATAAAAAATATTATAATACACTTAAACAAATCTTAGAGTTCCCAACCTAGAACCAACAAATTTTATACAAAAAATAGACCTTAATGTTTATGTTCGAAAACATGATTTATGACGCTAACACTGCGTTAACTTTTCACCTCTTCAAACACAAATAATTGGAAGTGTTAATATCCAATGATCATATAGTATAACTTTAAGAAAAGATACATGTTGGTAACCGCTACCCCAAATAGTGTGGATATGAGTACCATATAAATTTAGTCATTACATATTTAATCAAGTATATATTTATAGTTAATCATATTTTTTTGGTATTATGTTTATACTTATCATATATATTTATAAGGTTATTTTTAGCATATATGTTGAGTGATTATGTATTATTTTAGATTGATGTTCATTATATTTTATATTATGAATTTGTTGTTTTTAATGTTCTAAATTCATACAATCATAAATGTATACGTTTAAAATTAATTTTAATATCAAAGTTTTTAACAATTCAATTTTTACACGTGCAATGTTGTTTTCGTATTGTTACTACTCTGAACTCTTTTGTTACTATTCATCTTAAACTAATATTTACCTTATTTAAATTAGCCTTATGAGATAGTGGTGAATTACTACTAATGTTTGTGTTTAATGATGAATGGTTTTTTTTGTGAGTTGCAATATTAGGCTTTTCTTATCAAGTCAAATTTATGAGGTCTTTTTTTAGCATATTCGTAGAATGGTTATATTTTATTTTAGATTGATGTTCATTATGTTTAAATATTTGGATATTTACACATACAATATTAACATTGGTTTATGAGGACATGTGTGCAATATTAGCATTTGTACAATATGTGCAATTTTTTCTCACTATGTTTTATGAGAAGAAAATAAATGGAGGTTGTGGTGAAATAATGAGGGGATTTTACTTCCTAGTTAATTTAATATATAATATTATTATTACTATTGATTTTATGATTGTATCCAATATTATAACTATCACATTTATATTATTATCATCTTATGTTATACCCAATTTAAATTTGATATACCAAAAAATTATAAAAGTATGATTGTATGAATTATTATCAATATTGATTGTTGAAAGTATATTATTTTTTAAATTACTCAGTAACAAATAAAACTCAAATTGTATGGGATAATATATATTCCCTATATAAATATAAGAACTTATTTTTGTAAATATTTTTTAAAATTATGTTTATAAGTATCATGTAAATTTATAAGCTCTTTTTTTAACATATCTCTTGAATAATTATACTTTATTTTAGATTGATGTTCATTATGTTTAAATATTTGAATGTTTACACGTGCAATATTAGCATAAATCTATAATGATTATGTTTTATTTTAGATTGCTTATGTTTACACTTGCAATACTCATACTATTTGGGGTACTTAGGTACCGGCTACCCAGGTACCCCAAATGTTATTATGCCTTTTATACTAATCTTTCATATATTACTATTCTTTACATTATTGTTTACCTTATTCCTTTTACATGTAGAAGTTATATTCTTTTAAAAAAAATGAAATTTTATTTTTATTATTTGGAAGATATATTTTTTTGATATATCATTTAGAGTTGTGATATTTCTATTATTTTTTTAACGACAGATATATATGATATTTTAATTTAAATATTTTAAATAATAATTGTACATATTTTTCTAATAAAAATTATCACTGTTTATTGCATATTGAACTGCTTATCCTGTTGTACATTTTAAAAAAACCGTTACAAGAACAAAAGGAAAGTTTAAATATTTGTTACATTAAACAGAAACAAATAAAAAGATTTAAAAATTCATATAATTATAGGTAGAAGTTATTTTAATAGCATTCGGTGATAATTCCATACATTTTGAGTTTTATTTATTAGAAGTTGATTTAGAATCAAATAATAAAGAATTATATGTTGATTCTTGTTGTATAATTCAGTTTTGTTAGTTAGTGAAGCTTATTATTTTTAGATTGTTAGTTAGTTAATCCTTACTATAAATAGTAGAGCTTATGCATTGTAAAAACAACATTGTTCTTCTCTTCATTGATAGAAGTAATACACTAATATTCATTGAACGCTCTTTATTCCATTTCATTCCTTCTTATTCCTTCTTCTTCCTTCTCTGTTTTGTTCTTCTATTCTTCTTTTTCTTCTTAATCCAACAGTGGTATCAGCAGCTTTGTAGGAGTGGATTCTGTGTGAATCTTCCAAGAGAACCTGGGTGGGTGTTATCATGCACTGCAGAGGCAACACAGAGATGACAAATAATGGTGGTTTCTCGTTGACACTTCCTGTCTTGAATGGCAAGAACTATGATCGTTGGAGGAATCAGATGAAAGCTATTTTTGGCTTTCAAGAAGTGTTTGAGGTAGTCCAACATGGATATCAGGAGATTGAGGAAGGAGCTACTGAAGCTCAAAGGGCAATCTACAAGGAAGCCAAGAAAAAAGATTGCAAGGCTCTCTTTCTTTTACATCAATGTGTTGATGGGGCCAACTATGAGAAGATAAATGGTGCTGAAACTGCCAAGTAGGCCTGGGATAGCTTAGAGAAAAGCTATGAAGGAATGGCCAAGATCAAGAAGGTAAAGTTGCAACAGCTCAGAAGACAATATGAGCTTCTGCAGATGGAAGAGAGTGATTCTGTGGCAGAGTACATGACCAAGATCCTAACTCTTTCGAATCAAATGAAGTCATGTGGCAAAATGTTGAAGGAAAAGAGTATAGTGGAGAAAGTGTTAAGGACTCTCACTTGCAAATATGATCATATTGTAGTTGCAATTGAGGAGTCTAAAATTCTTGAAGAACTCAAGATTGAAGAGCTACAAGCATCTCTGGAATCTCATGAGTTGAGATTGAAGGAAAGAAATCCAGAGAGAATTGGTGATCAAGCATTGCAAGCCAGATTCACCAAGAAGCCTCATAGCTAGTGGAGCAAAAAAGGCAATAACAAGTGGAGGTCAGGAGAGCAAGGACTCTCTGGGAGAAAATCTGATAACCAGTGGAAATCAGGAAAGGAAGGTGACTCAAAGGGGTCTACCAAAAATGCAGATGGTGGAAGGAAATTTGATAGAAAGAAACTACAGTGCTACAAGTGCAGGAATTATGGTCATTTTGCTTCTGAATGCAAAATGAATAAATGGACAAATAGTAGAGAAGAGGAAGCTGGTTTGGCTCATAACAACCAAGAATCAGATGAAGAATATTGTTTGTTGATGGCCACTACAAGAAAGGATCAAGTAAGTGAGGAGAAAGCTGAGTTTTGGTATCTTGACACAGGATGTTCCAACCATATGTTAGGAAGAAGAGATTGGTTTGCAACTCTAGATGAATCTACCAAAAGTAGAGTCAATTTTGCAGACCAAAGCTTAGTAACTGCAGAAGGTGTTGGGCAAGTTGTGATTCAGAGACAAGATGGCAAACAATCATACATTTCCAATGTGCTTTATGTACCAAAGATGAAGCATAATTTGCTTAGTCTTGGTCAATTGTTGGAGAAAGGGTATGAGATGGTGATGAAGGATGGCCTGCTAACTGTCTTTGATAAGAAGGCTCATAAAGTCTTGAAAGCTCCTCTACCTTCTAACAGAACATTCAAGGTTCAAATTCAGATTGGTGACCAGAAGTGCCTTCAAGCAAACCCAGATCAAGTCACTTGGTTGTGGCATCAAAGGTATGGCCATCTAAATTTTAGAAGTTTAGAATCTTTGAGCAAAAACCAATCTGTGTTGGGATTACCAGTAATCACAGTTCCATCTATTTTGTGTGATGAGTGCCAATTGAGCAAGCAGGCAAGAAACTCATTCAGTTCTGATGTAAGGAAGCCATTAGAGACTGTCTTCAGTGATGTGTGTGGTCCTCTTGAAGAAGAATCAATTGGAGGCAATAGATACTTCCTCACCTTTATTGATGATCATACAAGAAAGATATGGATCTATCTAATCAAAAGAAAGAGTAAAGTGTTTCAAACTTTTCAGAAGTTTAAGGCACAAGTTGAGAAGCAATGTGATCTGAAGTTGAAGAAGTTAAGGTCAGATGGTGGAGGTGAATACACTTCAGCTCAATTCAGTGAGTATTGCAGCAAAGAAGGGATCTTTCATGAGGTGATAGCCCCCTACACACCTCAACACAATGGCACTGCAGAAAGAGCAAACAAAACACTACTCAATATGGCTAGAAGTATGATAAAAACCAAGATGTTGCCCAAGAAATTCTGGGGTGAGGCTGTCTCAACAGCAGCCTATCTCATTAATAGATGCCCATCCAAGAGATTAAAGCATAGGACCCCTGAAGAAGTTTGGTCAGGTTCTAAACCAAGTGTAAGCCACTTAAGGGTATTTGGCTCAATCTGTTTTGGGCATATTCCTGAGTTAAATTGAGGCAAGCTTGACGATAGAGGCTCAAAACTCATTTTTCTTGGCTATCATAGTACTGGTGCATACAGGGTCTTTGACCCTCTAACTCATAGATTTTGTATCACCAGAAACTTGAAGTTTGATGAAAGCCAATGTTGGACTTGGAATGAGGAAACTAGCACTTCTAGAATGAAAGCTGGCCTACAAATTGAAGATGCATATAGGCTGCAAGTTGATAATACTGAAAATAATCTGCATAATTCAGAAGAAGGTGAAGTCATTGGTAATTCAACTCATGCTCCACCTGATCAACCCCTCACTGCATCATCATCTCAAAGAGTAAGACAACCACCATCTAGATTGAGGGATTATGATGTTTTTCCTGACTCTACAATCACAATAGAAGGTGATTTTGTTCACATGGCACTGCTTGCTGAAATGGAGCCAATTAGTATAGAGGAAGCCCTTGGCCAATCTCACTGGATTAAAGCAATGAAGGAAGAGCTAATGTCCATAGAAAGAAACAAATCATGGATACTAACAACCCTTCCACCTGACAAGAAGGCAATTGCAGTTAGCTGGGTGTTCAAAACCAAACTTAATCCTGATGGTCAAGTATCAAAATATAAAGCAAGGTTGGTAGCAAAAGGTTTTCTGCAAAAACAAGGACTTGATTATGATCAAGTGTTTGCACTAGTAGCCAGAATTGAGACAGTAAGATTGGTGATTGCACTGGCTAATCAGAACTCTTGGAACATTCATCAAATGGATGTGAAATCTGCCTTTTTGAATGGACCACTTGACAAAGAAGTCTATGTGTTTCAGCCACATGGTTTCATAGCAGCAGGCAAAGAAGAAATGGTTTATAAGCTACACAAAGCACTCTATGGACTCAAACAAGCTCCAAGAGCTTGGAACAAGAGGATAGATGCTTTCCTGCTACAACTTGGCTTCACCAAATGCACAACTGAGCATGGTGTCTATGTAAAAGGGAACTATGCAACTGATCTACTAATTTTGTGTCTTTATGTAGATGATCTTCTCATAACAGGTGCAGAATTTGGCAAGATTCAAGCATTCAAAGCACATATGCAAGCTGAATTTGAGATGACTGGTCTAGGGGAACTCTCTTACTTCCTAGGCATCGAATTCAAGAGAACTAAGGCTGGAACATTGATGCATCAAAGGAAATACACAACTGATGTACTGCAGAGGTTTGAGATGATGAATTGCAACCATGTATCAACTCCTATTGATGCAGGGACAATACTATGCAAAGATGGAACATAACAAGTGGTAGACAAGACACTATATAGACAAATGGTGGGCTCGTTAAGGTACATATGCAACTCGAGGCCTGATATTGCATTTGGTGTTGGGTGGATAAGCAGATTCATGGAGTCCCCAAAGCAAAGCCACTTAATTGCAGTAAAGAAGCTCCTCAGATACTTGAGAGGGACCTTAAACTATGGAATCATGTATCCTACTGAATTAAAGAAATGCAAAAAAGGTCTTATGGTTTTTCTGATGCTGATTGGTGTGGAGACAAATCAGATAGGAAGAGCACTACATGATATCTCTTCTTCCTTGGTTCTGCTCCCATTAGTTGGTGTTCCAAAAAGCAAGAGGTGGTAGCCTTATCCTCTTGTGAAGCAGAGTATATTGCAGCTAGCATGAGTGCTTGTTAAGCTGCTTGGTTGAGTGCTCTTATGGCAGAATTGAAGATGGAATCAGAAGAAACGAAGCTAAAGCTGATAATGGATAACAAATCTGCTATAATTGAATCCTGTTGCTCATGGAAGAAGCAAGCACATTGAAACCAGATTTCACTACATAAGAGAGTAAGTGAGCAAAGGCAGATTGGAGTTGGAATTCTGCAATTCTGAGAATCAATTAGCTGACATTCTAACCAAGCCATTGAAGAAAGAAAGATTTGAAACTTTGAGGAAGAAGATTGGCTTGATAAACAATGCAAACTGAATTAAGGAAGAGTGTTGATTCTTGTTGTATAATTCAGTTTTGTTAGTTAGTGAAGCTTATTATTTTTAGATTGTTAGTTAGTTAATCCTTACTATAAATAGTAGAGCCTATGCATTGTAAAAACAAAATTGTTCTTCTCTTCATTGATAGAAGTAATACACTAATATTCATTGAACTCTCTTTATTCCATTTCATTCCTTCTTATTCCTTCTTCTTCCTTCTCAGTTTTGTTCTTCTATTCTTCTTCTTCTTCTTAATCCAACATTATAAATATATATCCATAATGAGTTATTTTATGTACAATTGCATTTAATAAGTGTCACGATGCTATTAAGCAAAATACAAATAACTATGAAAGAAAACTTTTTTCAGATTTTAGGAAATATTTATAGTATATATAATATATAAATAATGAATGTTGTACATGAAAATAAGAGTGAATTACACTGATACCCTTGAGTTTTAGTGAAATTATACAAACTATCCAGACATTTTTAAAACCTACACAAACCACCCTATTTATACATATATATTACACTGGCCACCTTATAAGAGATATAAGTGTAATTTCTTAAACAAAAATAGTGACGAGTGTAATTAAGTAAAAAAATATGTTATATAAGTGTAATTTCTTAAACAAAAATAGTGACAGGTGTAAATAAATAGTCATATTATTATTTTTTAAGAAATTGAGAAGTATAACATTTTTATTCTTCAAATTATTTCCCTCACAAACATTGATTACATTAACTAAAACGAAATTCATTTTAGTTTTAGGTCTATTTCCCTGTGTAGAATGATTTTGTCATAATCTCATTCAAAAACTTTTTATTCTTATGATAAGCATTTTTATAAGCGCAAGAAAAATAACATCCTTGCTTAGAAGTGAATGCTTAATATGGCCATAGGAATGCTTAATTTTTGTTAACCAAAATGTCTCTTTGTATAAGGGTTATCAAATTTTTAGGATGCCTAAATAAGTCACTTCATCATGAAAGAATATGAAAATGATGATAAATGGCACATGATATAATTACTATATTTAATTTTTGTTAGAAGTGCAATGCAAATACTTTTACATTCCTTTCCCTGGATTTGGCAAAAATTACTCCACTCCCACAAAATACTGATATGAAAGTGAAGAGAGAGAGTTGTATGAAAAATAAATTAAAAATAATAATAAATGGAAAAGATGTTACGACAAATTCACCCCTCTCAAATAAGTGTCAATCAATGGGTGAATTTGACAAGCACAACTACTCTCCTCTCCCACCAGAGTTTGATGTGGAGATACCACTTCACCGCTTTGAAAATTAAAGATATTTTCCCTAAACATCAATACCCACCCTCATTTTCCATTCTAAATTACAAAACTGTTATTCTTCCCTAAATTCTACACATTTCAAGTTTCACAAGTATTATTTTCCATTCATTTCTCACGAGCAGGGGCGGATCTTCTCTAGGACAGGTAGGGGCAGTTGCCCCCCTCAAATATTTAAAAAATTTATTATAGAGATATTATTTTTGGTATATTTTAAAATTCAACAACAAAACTTAAGGGTAAGAGTGTGATATCTATGTATTGTTAGTGTAAAGATTTATACACATTCATTACATCATCCATCATTCATTTAGATTAATTTTTAAAGAGTTAATAAAGATTGGATATGAATGGTAGGTGATGAAATGACAAAATATAAAAGTCATACATTGTATTGTCAGTGCATATATTTTTCTCTCAAAGAATAATACCTCTACACGACTTATTGGACAAAAAAATTCAATATTCTCTTCAAAACTCACCCTCTTTGAAGTTTCACTCTCTTTAGTATCACATGACATATTCTCCTCTTTTATCTCTGATATCCCTTCAGATAACTCTCCAACTCAAACCCATTTATTTTTTCACCTTAAAAACGTCATATTTGCTCTTTATAAATCAGTTTTCTGCAATTGCTTTTTTCATGACATATTATCATATGCCTATGAGTCATGACATGATTACTTATGATTTGTTTATTTCTTGCTTCAAATTTTATTCATGGACGTTGTTATTCTTTGTTAGTAAACTATTTTTTGATTAATTAATTTTAGTTGGGTTATTCCATTGCTATGTATGATATTCTTAATTTCATTATCTCTATCTTTGTATATTTTTCTCTTCATAATTTTCTCTTCAATTTTTTTTTATCAATCTCAAGCATACATTATTTTGATTCTCTATTTAAAAGGATAGAAAAACTAACTTTATGCTCAAATTTTGATTCTTCTGGGTTTAGAATACATATAATGTTTATAAGAGATAATGAACTTATTTGTGCTTAAGAATATTTGGAATTTCTTCATAAATTTGTTTTGTTAAATTTTCTATCATTTTTCTTGGGAATTTAAACCTGAAAAAATAACTCATTTTTATATTAAAAATTTATATATATTCTAATGATTTCATATGTTATTTATGTATAAATCATAATGCTGCCCCCTCTAAAATTATGGTCAAGATCTGCCACTGCTCACGAGCAAGTGACTAAGTGGTATTCAAGTTTATTGACTCCACTATTAAAAGTTTAAAACATAGATAACACTATTAGTAAAAATGTACATTAAAAAAATTCAATTTATCAAAAAAAAAATTAAAATGCAAGTTGGGGAAGGATTAATGTTTAACATAACCCAAGATGAGTTTGAATCTATACAATACTGAGCCTTGTAGTTGGTCCATTGGTAGTTGACTTATCTCTTCTATCTTTGGAGCTTCCATGACCTTTGTAACTGTTATTTTGCTTCCAAACCATAATGCTAAAGGAGAATAAGGGGAAAATAACATGATGTGAGAAAGCTAGCTAGATGAAAATATATAAACTTGAGATACATAATGTGAGAAAAGTGATGAGTGTGTCAGTGTGAAGTTGGAAAAAAAAAGAGAATAGAAAAGGTCATTGATGACAAAAGTAAGAGAGAGAATGTGAGGGGGGAAAGGATAGACAGAAAAGGTTGAAGGGACACTATAGTGTGAAAGATAACAACTCGAACATAGAAAATGTAAAAGAAACTATAAGATCTTTGATATTGAACTAAAATTTGCATAAAAATTTCATTTTTACCAATATTAGTTTGTGACAGTGACATAGTAAACATGCATATATACCAAGAATAACACCAAGAAATTTGAAATAAGATATAATGAGAAATTATACAAAAAATGTTATCTTGAACTAAAAAAGAATGAAATAAGATTCATCCAATAAAAGTGATCAAAAAAATGTTAACTTGTTAGGTAAAAATGTTACCTTGTTACCAAACGTTGCAAAGAAAAAAGAGATACATAGAGAAAGTAACATAGTTGAAGGGATATTATAGCGTAAAACATAACAAATGAGGCACAGAAAAATGCAAATAAAATATAAGATTGGATGATATTGAACAAAAATTTGCAAAGTAAGTTCATTTTTATCAATATTAGTTTAAGACAGTGACATAGTAAACATGCATACAAAAAATAACACCATCAAAATTCAAAATAAGGTATAATGAGAAATCATACTAAAATGTTATCTTGAACTCAAAAAGAATGAAATATGATTCATCCAACAAAAGTGGCCAAAAAAATGTTAACTTGTTAAGTAAAAAGTTCACTTGTTAAGTAAAAATGTTACCTTGTTAGTAAACGTTGAAAAAAAGAAATCTTTGAGTGGATAAATGAGTAGGAACGGATGTGAATGAGCGAGATCTGATAATAAAAACACAAATAATTAGAGCTAATAGATCTGATGATAAAAAAGGTAGAGAGTGATTGAGATAATATATATATAGGAAATTGTAAAGAAAAATAATATGTGTGAATGAATAACTCACTGATCAATTTCACTGATAAAGACCTTGTGTGTGGAATGAAGAAGAAGGTTTACTGAATTTGGAAAATGGAGAAAGAGACATAAACAATGAATGGAAGATGCATTTGGAAAAGAATAAAAAATGAATGAAGAGAGAAAGAGAGAGTAATATGAAAAAATTTAAATTTTGAAAATTTATGACAAAGAAGTAAAGGGAATATCCTTTCAAATCCAATTGTTTATTGAAGGGAATGTCCATTTTGGTAATACTAACAAAGAAGTACAAATATTTTTTGAATGACAATTCTAACCCTGCCAGGTGTCCAATCAAAGGTGATAGGCATTTTTGTAAAAATACCAGCCCATTGCAAGTAGATTTCCTTTTTACATTTTGTTTTCTACATAACCAACAACCCCACCCCCAGCCAAGACCTTTAATGCCACCCTCTGCAAGTCATTTTGTATTTTTATACGTTAGGGATGATTCTCAACTCATCCGAAAGACCAAAACATTGTTAATGTTGTTTTGAAAAAGTTGCACCTAAGGTTTAATTATAGTTAGAACAGAAAATAGAGCCATGATTCATAAATTTAATTACAGTTTAATTCTAAGTTTGGTAAGTTAAACCAATCCAGCCATGATTCATTAGCATCATGTCAGACACTCAAGTGGTTTAAAGCCACTTTTATTTGCTTTTAAAAGTCCACAGTACAAAGCCAATTTCATGGATCTTATTACATTAAGATATGGGGCTTGAACGGTAGAAATTAATGCAAGGCGTGTTAGTTTCTCTATAGAACTTTCAATCAGAATATTTAAATACCAGATTCCCCTAAGCAAGAACTCGAGTTTTATGGATGGAAAAAATATCTGCTGGGAGAATTAGCCCCACGTACCTGTGAATATTTCCAACTCGGATAGAATTGCCTCCAGTACGAGGATACCTGTGGGAAACCAAAAAATCTGAACATTTAAATATTTGTAATGTATTATGACGATTCCTCCATTTTATAGAGTAGAAATGTATATACTTTTAGTTCATGAGAGAGTTATTATTCTCTCATTATATTCAGAGAAAGGTTGTAATATTTTCCCATTTAGGGAAAACTTTCTATTCTTACTGGTAGTTGTTTCTCTTATCATCATTTTAAGAGGATATTTTTCAAGTTAAATATTTTGTGTCAGATCCTATTTTCAGAACTTTGTTTTTAGTTGTGTGAATGTGTGATATTGTTTTCATAACTTTGTTACCCAACATATCACATGTTCAGCTTCTAATTCAATTATAAAAACATTGGTTTAAATTCAGTTTTTTCCTATGACTTTATTTAGGAATAATAACTTCATTCATGCAGTTGACAAGATATTACAATAATACAAGAGGAAAACTTATCAGCAGAATGGTATGCTGCTCATAACTCAGTAGTTCAACAAACTATGGGGTAAAACAACTCTCATCAACATACAAGTGAATAACTACTCATAGCTAAGTAGCTCAACAAACTAGGTGGTAAACCAACTCTCAATGACAACAGAAGAATAACTACTCCATCCAAGTAGCTTATTTCAATGCATGCAAGCATCATTTTAAAAGGGTTCTTGTTAAATGTTCTCTAGCTGTAGCCCATGCTTGAGTTAGTGTCTGCAATACCCAGAAGCTCAATGTCAGATTAAACATCAAGTAACATGCTATACTTTTTCCAAAATTCGGTCCATCAAAAGGCAAAACTAATTTATGTACAATGAGACTAAGCTTGCACAAATGTGAGTTAAATAACTGTTGTTTAGGGTTGTTCTTCAAAGTAATACAAGTTTGAGGAATAATTTTGGGCCATTGATCTATTTGGCATGTTTTGTCCACTTGTGATGTTTTGTTTGGTACTGTCAAAGGTATCCTCTCACCCTTTTGCGTAAGGAACTAATCTCTTTCAAGGTGCGTGGCTGCCCCTCCCAACAAGTATCACTCCCAAGAATCGAACCCTTGACCTTTTGGTCATCCTGGGGATCTACCAGGGCCTTACAGAAACTATGCTGAAAGAAAGTTGCATTACCTGCTCAGACAGGGGGGCATCAGCATCCAAACTATGAGAGGTCACTTTTTCAGCAATAAGAGGTCCATTTGTTTCAAGTATCATCCTTAAGGAAATACAAAAACTGTTAAAAATATAAAAATTAAACTTTTATGGTGAAAAAAATTGTGAATAAGAAATATATGCACACCCTCCATCAACAATCTCATCAAGACATAAGAGAATGAGATCCAAGTTCTCAAGTGCCTCTCTTTTATCAACATTGTTCCTGTAAAAGGTACACACATGAATAAAAAAACACAGCATGGTTATTAGAGGCACATGTTTGGTTTAAATGTAGATAGCAAACTACAACCAAAATTACCTCAACAGAAGGGTGACTGCATCAAAGAAACCCTGAAGAACTGATGCTAAAATGAGCTCATTTTCGTCATCACCACCGGTGACAAAAAAGTGCAGGTCTTGTACAAATTTGTAAATAATGATATTGTTCTCAAGTAATGTTATGTCAGCTGCAGATAGATTTAAACAATATATCAGTTTCCAAAGAAACATGGTAAACATAAGCGCAGTGAAAAGTTTGTTCTTTGCCTATCAAAAATTTCACAACAGGTATTGGCATTAGTGTGGTAAGTTGAAAAGTGCTTTTGTTGGCTGTATCTGGATTTCTCAAGAGGGAAACAAAGAATGAACAATGGTTATTCAAGATGTTTCCCAGCATATGACAGAAGTCAGTATACTGACTATCCATACTTATTGTTTATCGATCACTATAAATCAAAGGGCAAACCAAATTATTACGAGTTTGATAGTACATGCATGGAAGTTTTGATACTATTAAGGTTCCATCTCCGAACTTGGAGTTACCTAAGTATTTAAATCACACTCGAGAAAACGAGTCGGACAATATAGGACTTACTTCCCAGCATGACTCCTCCATAAAAAGCCTGTCGGATCAGGTGATGAGTATCTTCGAGGCCATCACAAAAGGGCAACTTTTGACCCATAACAACCAGAGAGAAATTAGGCTCTGCCTTTTTTGGTAAGACTAGGCTCTGCCTTTGATATCATATTAAAGTTTCATCTCAAAATCAATAGGCAATGAGAATAGCCAAACAAGGATTTAAATCACACCCGAGAGGCTAGGAGAATGAGACAGACATATAGGACTTACTTCCCAACATATGCAATCAAAGACTGGATTTTTTGTAGCATTTTTTGTTTTGGCTAATATACTAGAAAGGTTTTTAAAAATTATAATTTGGCACTTGAAATGTTAGCCATTGCCAGAAAAGAAAGCACAACTGAAGTAGGTACATCTCTTTCAAAATTAGGTTTGCAGCAGACAGAAATGCTGGCTGTGAGATCCAAGATCTACCTTTGTCCATGATCTAAAAAAGAATAAAAAAAACATCCATTTTATTATTTATGAAGATGAAAAACATCAGAAATAAACCTCTTTTTAATGCTAAGTGATGTACAAGTATATAAAAGCATACAAAGGACCTATGAAGCACGGATACGAATACGTGTGTCGGATATAATACGTATCTAATACGTCGACACACATTTTTTCTAAAATATAGGATACGATACGTTTAGGGATACGCGTATAAAATAATAAAAACACATAAAATATAATAAAATTATAAGTGTAAATCAAAATATCCAAAGTAAAAAATATAATGGAAATTGAAAATCATTACCCTCCATAACAAATTTATCTTATCCTATTTTAATGAAAATGAATCTATCTTATCCTATTTTATTAAAAACGAATCTATCTTATCATATTTTATTGAAAACGAATCTATATATCCTATATTTTACTGAAAACGAATCCATATATCCTATATTTTATTGAAAACGAATCGGATACGTGTCTTGATATTTATTTATTTTATTTTATTTTTTTAATTTTTGGATACTCTACGGATACGTATCCTTCGCGAATCCGAGTGTATCCATGTCGAATACGTGTCGGACACTAACATGTGAAGATGTTTGATAAATCCGTGCTTCGGAGCAAAGGACAATAGGCGTTAAAGGCTTGTGCCTAACTAACATTAACATTATCAACAATCTATCAATTATTATCAAATGAGTGTAAGTATTAGTTCTTAAATGAAAGTAAATAGAATCAATGAGCATATATGCCATTTTCTGCAAACAAAAATTTTCTGAATACCAACATGCACAGCAGAATAACCGAAAACTAGAATTGCATAGCTGTTACGTTAAGAAGCATGTTGGATTGAAATAGCCATCCCTAGGTCACTAGCACCCAATATAGAACCAAATGTCTTAATGGTGAGAAATCTTACCTTCAGCCCTAGCATTTGTCTTGGCAGTCTTACCGAACACAAACTTCTCAAATGCTAACTTTGAATTGTTTGTTGGCCAGTCATCTGAATAATATCTGACAGCCACGCGCTTCCCTTCGGAGTCGAGAAGAAGAATATTTTTTACTGAAGGACACAAGCCCTATAGATGAAGCAATATAGCAACAAGTCATAAAGGGAGCAGCATCTCATGTATCAATCACATGTAGCACAAATAGGGGAAGCCATAGTATGAAAATAGAGCATTGACTTCATACAATAGAGTTACAATAAGATTGTTATATTCAATTATCACTGATCATTAGACTTTAGCTTATATATGAAGGGGAAAAATGTATCACCCCCCTCTCTTTTACAATTTATAAGATCCTACTTCTCAGTTTCCGATAAGTTGCGATGTTAAAAATAAGTACTGCTTGTGGAATTTGACAATGCAAAACCATTGAAACACAATTCTCTCAGTTTGGTAGAGAACCATAAATTGGTTCTTGCATACCAAATTGTGGTTCTTTTGTGAATTGGTTCCCTATAAGGAACGAAACATAGTTTCCCCTACAGTTTGAGTTAAAGAAAGAACAAAAAAAGAAGAGTAATTGATAAGGTGCACTCACCTACATGAATGAGTTACGACAAACAAAAATGAATTTCATCCTAAGGTATTTCTACGATGGTGAAGCGGCACTAGAAACGGCTATGTAGGGAGCTATAGAAACCCTACTGAATATACCCTTGACATATTGGTACATGATATGCTAACAAACCGCTAGTACTACGTACCCTTACCCTGGCCAAAGAGAATGACATATCAGGTGACTATGTACAAAACTAAAATAACAACATTGATAATGGGGAACCACATAGCATATATAGAGCATTGACTTCATACACTGGAGTTACAATAAGATCTCTATGTTCAATTATTACTGATCATCAGACTTTCGCTTATATATGAAGAGAGAAAAATGAATCCATTCTCTTATCATCAATTATCCCAGTAACAGGGTCCAATGCTAGATGCTACCACAAATTGATGAAAACCAATCACAAAAGTTTATTAACCAAAAAGCACCACTTCTAAACCCGTTCTAAACGGATCTGAATGAAAGAAGATACATTTCTCAGATTTGAACACCCATTTACATGTACATGTTTTTTCAAACTCTAAATCACTTTATGATCCACCCAACTAATACAAAATAGGAACTTTTTTGAAACCCAATACTCTAATTTATGGGAATGATCTCAAAATGGATTCATATGCATAAAGGTCCATTATTACATAAAAAAGATCAATTTTTTTGTCATTTCCATATCTTTGTGAATATATTGAGATTCATGTGTGGAGCATGATATTCATATGAAGAAGATGAAAGTAAATAGAATATTTCATGGAGAGAGAGAAGCTTACATTGGATGCCATGTTCTGAGAAAAGCAGAGGAGTAGTTAACAGTTAACAGTGCCTACTATACGAAGATCTGTGAAAAGTAAGAAGATGGGATCACTCGTTTCCTTCATGATGGGGAGGGTAATTTAAAAACTAGAAAATGCTGATTTCTCAATGGGATATTAATTTAATTATTTTTTAGTAAATACACATTCCTTTTTTTTTTAGTAAATTCACATTCCTTTTTTTTTTACTTATCAGTTGTGTCTCTCAAAAATTAAAAAATCTAAAATGGTACCATAAAACTTTAAATGTATGTTAAATTAGTCTTTTTTTTAGCATATTTTACAACACTTCATAGAGACTAATTTGACCCCAAAAAATTAATTTGATCCACATTTGATGTTTTTGGAAACCATTTTGAGTTTTTCAATTTTAAGGGACTAAATTGGTAAGGTCAAAAAATATGAAGGATTAAAATAAGTATTTACTATAATTTACATTGAAAAGACAAAATCTAAAACAAGGTTATGGAGTGGAATATATCTTTTGTTCTATAAAGTGTGTGAATTCATATGCTATTTATTATAAATAATTAAAACATAGATTTAAGTTAAAAGTTTAATAATTAAGTATTTTTTAATTAATCATAATTGATGGACACGTTTTTTGTAACAGTAGTTGTACTCCCGTTATGAAACCTCCTACAAAAGTTGTGTTACAAGGATGAAGTTATTCCCCCCCACCTTCATGTCCAATGGATTCAGACTATAAATAATTGACCATATCGAAGCTTGAAATTATCAATCAGTAAGTCATGAAGGAGTGATTTGCGTAGAATGAACTATCATTAAAACTCAAATGTTGATACAATAGATCTAAATTCCTACAATCTTTAAAAGTATAAAGTCAGATCTTCTAAAACATCATTACACCCATAGCATGTTGAATTTTGTAATTCATAAGCATAGTAAGCATACATATAGAGAGTTGTAATTGGGCTCATTTAATTTTTAGTTGGACCACTTTGTAAATGATTTACTATAAATGGAAATAGTTAGTTGGTTGTTTTTTAATCAACAACCACAAATTACACAAAATGAATCTCTTCTTCTATGCATCCTTCTTTTTGTTTTACTCTTCTTTTGTCATTCTTTCTGTTCTAATTCATTGAGTTGGGTGTTAAACACTTTTGTTCCAGTAGTGGTATTAGAGCAACAAGATCTGGAACCTGTGAAGCTCACGACTGAAACCAGAAAGGGGATAGAGGAGATAGAAAAGTGACATTGGAAGAAAGAGATGACAACTTCAAATGGCTTTGCAATGAATCATCTCATATTTGATTGAAAGAATTATGAACACTGGAGTATTCAGATGAAATCAATTTTTGGCTTTCAAGAGTGTCTTGAAGTTGTGCAATTTGGGGTTCAACAATGGGATGAGAACCCAACTGATGCACAGAGATTGGAGTTTAGAGATGGCAAGAAAAATTATTGTAAAGCAACTTTTTTGATACATCAGTGTGTGAATTCCTCTAATTTTGAAAAACTTCTAGTTGCATCATCTTCAAAGGAGGCTTGGGAGATTCTAGAGAAGTGTTACTCTAGTGGTGTGAAGGTGAAGAAAGTCAGATTGCAGATGATGAGGAGGCAATATGAGTTGCTCCAGATGGAGGAGCAAGAAAATATAGCTGACTATTTCACCAGAATTTGAAGCCTAACCAAACAGATGAAAAGTTGTGGGGAGCAAATACTTGAGCAAGTTGTAGTTGAGAAAATTCTCAGAACTCTTTCTGCCAAATTTGATCATATGGTAGTTGCTATTGAGGTGTTCAATTATCTTGAGAGTCTTAAGATTGATGAGATATAAGGCTCATTGGAAGCACATGAGCAGAGATTCCTAGGAAGGATGTGTGATAAACAATCGCAACAGGCTCTAAGTGTTCAGTTCAGGAAAAGGAACTTTGGACATAGTGACAAGCAAAGAAAAGACAATGGAAGATGGCATACATATAGGAAGCATGAAGCTGAGAACCTACAGTTGTATGGTCAGGGAGCCAACACAACTAACTCAATCAACCACAATTATGATCTTGAAACAAGAACTACCAAGAAATGCAGCAGCTATAACAATGGTATCAATGGAAAGAAGAAGAAAGATAAGAGTAGAATTCAGTGTTTCAATTGTAGAAAATGAGGTCATTATGCATCAGAGTGCAAACTCAAAAGGGAGATCAAAGATGAAGAAGCTAGATTGGCCAAGGATGAGGACTCAGATGATGAAGTCATGTTGGTGGCAGAAAGTGAATCTCTGGTTCTGAGGTGAGGGAAATAGATAAAATCCATGTCTTAGAACTGAGGGACATAAATGGATCATTGATGGTCACTACCAAAAATGACCAACAACCCTAATCAGACAATTGGTATTTGGACACTGGTTGCTCCAATCATATGACTGGACACAGAGAGTGGTTCATATCCTTAGATAACTATGTGAAAACCAAGATGAAATTTGCAGATGATAGCTTTATTACTGTAGAAGGAATTGGAAAGATCATGATTAGAAGAAAGGATGGTATGGTTTCCTATATTTCCAATGTGTTGTATGTGCCCAAAATGGAAAAGAAACTCATTAGGCTTGGATAGTTGCTATAAAAGGCTGCTATATGAAATTGGAAGACAAAATGTTGAAGATCTACAAAAAGAAAAGGATTCTAATCTTAAAAGCTCCACTCTCACACAATAGGACCTTTAAGATTAGTATCCATCTAGGTGACAACAAGTGCCTAGAATCTATAGCATGTGATACTTAGATCTGGCACCAAAGATTTGGTCATCTGAACTTTAGAAGCTTGAAATTGTTGAGCAAGCAGAAGATGGTAGTTGGATTACTTGATTTAAGGACTCCAACAAGGTTGTGTGAAGAATGCATGACAAGCAAGCAGACCAGAAATTCTTTCTGCACTCAGATGCCAACAAGAACTACCAAACCTTTTGAGATTGTGTACACTAATGTGTGTGGCAATATTGAAGTCCAATCACTTCGTGGGAACAATTACTTTGTTACCTTCAAGGATAGTTTTACTAGAAAACTACATATTTATCTGTTGAAAAGGAAGAGTGAAGTCTTCAATAGATTTAAGAGCTTGAAAGCACTTGCAGAAAAACAATGTGGCCACAGGTTGTAGTTTCTAAGAAGTGATGGTGGAGAAGAGTATGCATCTCATGAGTTCCATAGCTACTTTGATGAAGAAGACATCACTCATGAGATAGTTGCACCATACACCCCTCAACACAATAGGATAGCTGAAAGGGTCAATAAGACTATCCTAGACATGGCAAGAAGCATGCTGAAGAAAAAGGGACTTCTCAAAATATTTTGGGGAGAAGCTGTAGCAATTGTAGCAAATATATCAAATAGAAGTCCTACAAAGAGGTTGAAAGGCTCGACTCCTAAAGAAGCTTGGTCAGGGGTCAAGCCAAGTGTGAAACACTTTAAAGTGTTTGGCTTGATTTGTTTCAGACATGTACCTGACAACAAGAGAAAAAAGTTGGATGATAAAGGAAAAATGCTAATATTCCTAGGCTATCACTCAACTGGTGTATACAACAAATTAGATCCAAAAAAAATTCCATCACTCATAGCAGGGATCTCAAATTTGATGAAACTCAAGCATGTGATTGGACCTCAACTAGCATAACATCAAACAAGGTAGGGTAGATGGACATTGACAGTACTAAAGACATAACATAAGAAGGCACAATCAGTGAAGGAAATGCAAATGTTGTTGAGAGACCTCAAAGACAAAGACAGTTTCCAACAAGATTAAGAGACTTTGAGGTATTTTTTGATACAACAATAACATATGAAGGTGATTTTGTGCATATGGCCTTATTAGCATAAATGGAGTCAGTCACATATGAACAAGCCATCAATTAAGCCTGCTAGATTGATGCCATGAATGAAGAGATCAAATCAATTGAGAGAAATGATACTTGGGAACTTACAAAACTACACAAAAGAAAAGAAGGTCATCTTAGTGAAGTGGGTATATAAGGTGAAGTTGAAACCATATGGAACGGTGGCAAAATACAAGGCTAGATTGGTTGCAAAAGGTTTTCTGCAAAAGCTAGGATTAGACTATGATGAAGTATTTGCACTAGTGGCAAGGAGAAACTATAAGGCTAGTCACAGTCATTGTAAGCTCAATGAATTGGACTATATGTCAAATGGATGTTAAGTCAGCTTTATGGAAATGGACCACTTGACAAGAAGGTCTTTGTGATACAACCATTTGGCTTTGAGGTTACAGGTCAAGAACAAAAGGTTTACAAGCTTCATAAAGTACTCTATGAGCTAAAACAAGCTCACAGGGCATGGAATAAGAGAATAGATTGTTTACTTGTAAAGCAAAGACTCCTTAGATGCACTAGTGAGCATGGGATCTACATAAAGAACACACCTACAGAAGTATCAATTATAATATGCTTGTATGTAGATGACTTTCTCATCATTGGCTGCAAAGATGAAGAGATTGAAAGTATAAAGAACAAACTCAAGCTGGAGTTTGAAATGTTTGATTGAGGTTCACTCTCTTACTTCCTAGGGATTGAATTCATGAGAATATATAAAGACATATTAATGCACCAAAGAAAGTATACTACATATGTACTCAAAAGGCTCAACATGATGGAGTGCAATCCATCTACAACTCCAGTTGAAACAAGAAATAATTTATGCAGAGGGAATCCTAAAGAAGTTGTGGATCCAACCACTATAGGAAAATGATAGGTTTACTGAGGTATATTTTCAATTCTAGACCAGACATAACCTATAGTGTGGGATTAGTTAGCAGATACATGGAGAAACCTAATCACTTTGATATGGCTGTAGTAAAGAGAGTGCTTAGATACCTAAAAGGGAGCCTGGATTATAGAGTATTCTTCCCTGCTTACACTGATAAGAAAACTGGAAACATGTAGGGATATACAAATGCAGACTGATGTGGTGACAAAGATAATAGAAAAAAACACTAATAGCTATATTTAAGCTTGATGAAACACCTATAAGTTAGAGCTCTCAGAAACAAAAAGTAATGGCTCTTTCATCATGTGAAGTTGAGTACATTGCAGCTTGCCTAGGTGGTTGTCAAGCACTATGGTTATAGACTCTGTTCAGAGAAATTGGTACGAATAAAGAAGATTCCATGCTGCTCCTTGTAGACAACAAGTCAACAATAAACTTGGCAAAGAATCTCATATCTCATGGACGAAGCAAGCACATAGAAACTAAATACCACTTTCTAAGAGATCAAGTGGAGAAAGGAAAATTAAGATTAGATTACTAGAAGTCTGAAAATCAGCTTGCTGATATCCTACAAAGCTATTAAAGAGGATCATCTTTGAGACTCAAATAAGAAAATTGGGCATGCTTGATATAGCTAGTATGAATTAAGGGAGTGTGTTGAAATATTGTAATTCATAAGCATAGTAAGCATATATATAGAGAATTGTAATTGAGCTTATTTAATTTTTAGTTGGGCCACTTTATAAATGACTTATTATAAATGGAAATAGTTAGTTGGTTGTTTGTTAATCAACAACCACAAATTACACAAAAGGAATCTCTTCTTCTTTGCATCCTTCTTTTCATTTTACCAGAGACATGTTGATATAATCTTTTTCTCATTCAAAAGTTAGTTGGAAGAAAATCATGGATAGGGAATCAACATATAAATTTCATTTTGTTGAGAGCATTTAATTAGCACACCCACCTCTAAGAAGGAAGTGAAGAACCATCACGATCATCATCGAAGACAATATTTGTCATCAGTAAGGTATATAAGACCTAGAGGTAGGGTGTGCAACATATGTTAAAAATTAAAATAATAAATATCATCAATTATAAAATGATGAAACTATTGATGTCAATATTACAAAATTGAAATATATTTAATCAAGTAAAATACATATTTCATAATTAATCTCTACATGATTTCACGTTTTGAAATCGTTGAATATTCAATTCATTGTTAATATTGTTAAACATTTCTCACTAAATATAAGTCACTAAGCAGTTATTTATTCATGCATCTTCTATTTGATTATGCAAACTATTTTTCATAATTTTCATAGTTGAAAAAACTTTACTGCTAACTTCAAAAGAAGATAAACTAATGGGTAAACAACGTGTTTTCCACTTTTAACCAACTTATACATATTAATTATGTAAGTCTTAAGTTGAACAATAAAATCACGTGGATAAAAGTAGTTGAGTATTTGTTTCCGATATCAGATCATGAAAATCCTTAAGCTGCATATCCATAATATTATAAAATAATCCAACACAATAATGATTATTTGTTTTTATAAAGAATAAATTTTGGGCTTATATAGTTACAAAGAAAAGTGTAATATATATGGAATGCTTAAATATTTATATACTTACAATATAATTTATTATTCATCTGAATTACTTTTGTTTTAAAAGTTAATGATGAATAAATATGGATGATGAATAATACAATGACAATGAAACTCATACACTCTCAACATCAGTGTTGTTAAAACCGTACCGGTTATCAAACCGGTCAGGATACTAATATAGTGGTACAGTGGTTCGACCAGTGGTTCAGTAATTAAACCGCATGCCGGTTAAACCGGACATACCTACTTATATTTATATATATATAAACCTATAACAAAAAAATTCCAAATAGGTAGATACTCAAATTTATAATTCATATTTATAATCTACTCAAAATTCACATAAATAAACAACTTTAAGTCTTTAACAAATTCAAAGTCTAAATTAAAAAACATATATCAATCCAAAAGTATCACTTAACAACCACAAAATATAAATAAATGACAT
>NW_017725185.1:278444-279149 GCF_001865875.1 Lupinus angustifolius
AGAAACAAAATGAGGATAGGATGAGGATGAGCAGGAGGATAGGATGAGGACGAGAATGAGGATGAGGATAGGATGAGGATGAGGATGAGGATGACGATGAGGAAGAGGATGAGGATGAGGATGAGGAAGTGGATGGGAAGAGCACGAGAATGAGGATGAGGATGAGGATAGGAAGAGGATGAGAATAGGATGGGGATGAGCAAGAGGAGGAGGATGAGGATAAGATGGGGAGGAGGATGAGGATGAGGATAGGATGAGGACGAGAATGAGAATGAGGATGAGGAAGCGGAAAGGATGAGGACGAGAATGAGAATGAGGATGAGGAAGCGGAAAGGATGAGGACGAGAATGAGAATGAGGATGAGGAAGCGGAAAGGATGAGGACGAGAATGAGAATGAGGATGAGGAAGCGGAAAGGATGAGGACGAGAATGAGAATGAGGATGAGGAAGCGGAAAGGATGAGGACGAGAATGAGAATGAGGATGAGGAAGAGGATAGGATGAGGAGGAAGATGAGTATGAGGAAGAGGATGAGGATGAGGATGAGGGTGAGGATGATTAATAGGATGAGGATGAGGATGAGGAGCAGGATGAGGATGAGGAAGCGGAAAGGATGAGGACGAGAATGAGAATGAGGATGAGGATGACGATATGATGAGGATGAGAATGTGGATGAGGATAAGGATAGGATGAGGAGGAAGATGAG
>NW_017725185.1:279249-281936 GCF_001865875.1 Lupinus angustifolius
GGATAGGATTAGGACGAGGATGAGGACGAGAATGAAGATGAGGAGTAGAATGAGGATGAGTTAGAGGATGAGGATAGGATGAGGAGGAGAATGAGGATAAGAATAGGATGAGGACGAGGACGAGGATGAGGATAGGATGAGGAGGAGAATGAGGATAAGAATAGGATGAGGACGAGGACGAGGATGAGGATAGGATGAGGAGGAGAATGAGGATAAGAATAGGATGAGGACGAGGACGAGGATGAGGATAGGATGAGGAGGAGAATGAGGATAAGAATAGGATGAGGACGAGGACGAGGATGAGGATAGGATTAGGACGAGGATGAGGACGAGAATGAAGATGAGGAGTAGAATGAGGATGAGGATGAGGATAGGATGGGGATGAGAAAGAGGATGAGGATACGTTGAGGAGGAGAATGAGGATAAGAATAGGATGAGGACGAGGACGAGGATGAGGATAGGATGAGGAGGAGAATGAGGATAAGAATAGGATGAGGACGAGGACGAGGATGAGGATAGGATGAGGAGGAGAATGAGGATAAGAATAGGATGAGGACGAGGACGAGGATGAGGATAGGATGAGGAGGAGAATGAGGATAAGAATAGGATGAGGACGAGGACGAGGATGAGGATAGGATGAGGAGGAGAATGAGGATAAGAATAGGATGAGGACGAGGACGAGGATGAGGATAGGATGAGGAGGAGAATGAGGATAAGAATAGGATGAGGACGAGGACGAGGATGAGGATAGGATGAGGATCAGGATAGGATGAGGATGAGGATGGGGATATGATGAGGAGTAGAATGAGGATGATGAAGAGGATAAGGATCAGGATAGGATGAGGATCAGGATAGGATGAGGAGGAGGATTAGGATGAGCAGGAGGAAGAGGAAGAGGATGAGGATGAAGATGAGGATTAGGATGAGGATGAGGATGAGGATGAGGATGAGGATGAGGATGAGGATGAGGATGAGGATGAGGATGAGGATGAGGTTGAGAATGAAGATAGGAGGAGGATGAGCATGAGGATAGTATGAAGAGGAGGATGAGGATAGGATGAGGATGAGAATGAGGATAGGAGGAGGGTGAGCATGAGGATAGTATGAAGAGGAGGATGAGGATAGGATGAGGATGAGAATGAGGATAGGAGGAGGGTGAGCATGAGGATAGTATGAAGAGGAGGATGAGGATAGGATGAGGATGAGAATGAGGATAGGAGGAGGGTGAGCATGAGGATAGTATGAAGAGGAGGATGAGGATAGGATGAGGATGAGAATGAGGATAGGAGGAGGGTGAGCATGAGGATAGTATGAAGAGGAGGATGAGGATAGGATGAGGATGAGAATGAGGATAGGAGGAGGGTGAGCATGAGGATAGTATGAAGAGGAGGATGAGGATAGGATGAGGATGAGAATGAGGATAGGAGGAGGGTGAGCATGAGGATAGTATGAAGAGGAGGATGAGGATAGGATGAGGATGAGAATGAGGATAGGAGGAGGGTGAGCATGAGGATAGTATGAAGAGGAGGATGAGGATAGGATGAGGATGAGAATGAGGATAGGAGGAGGGTGAGCATGAGGATAGTATGAAGAGGAGGATGAGGATAGGATGAGGATGAGAATGAGGATAGGAGGAGGGTGAGCATGAGGATAGTATGAAGAGGAGGATGAGGATAGGATGAGGATGAGAATGAGGATAGGAGGAGGGTGAGCATGAGGATAGTATGAAGAGGAGGATGAGGATAGGATGAGGATGAGAATGAGGATAGGAGGAGGGTGAGCATGAGGATAGTATGAAGAGGAGGATGAGGATAGGATGAGGATGAGAATGAGGATAGGAGGAGGGTGAGCATGAGGATAGTATGAAGAGGAGGATGAGGATAGGATGAGGATGAGAATGAGGATAGGAGGAGGGTGAGCATGAGGATAGTATGAAGAGGAGGATGAGGATAGGATGAGGATGAGAATGAGGATAGGAGGAGGGTGAGCATGAGGATAGTATGAAGAGGAGGATGAGGATAGGATGAGGATGAGAATGAGGATAGGAGGAGGGTGAGCATGAGGATAGTATGAAGAGGAGGATGAGGATAGGATGAGGATGAGAATGAGGATAGGAGGAGGGTGAGCATGAGGATAGTATGAAGAGGAGGATGAGGATAGGATGAGGATGAGAATGAGGATAGGAGGAGGGTGAGCATGAGGATAGTATGAAGAGGAGGATGAGGATAGGATGAGGATGAGAATGAGGATAGGAGGAGGGTGAGCATGAGGATAGTATGAAGAGGAGGATGAGGATAGGATGAGGATGAGAATGAGGATAGGAGGAGGGTGAGCATGAGGATAGTATGAAGAGGAGGATGAGGATAGGATGAGGATGAGAATGAGGATAGGAGGAGGGTGAGCATGAGGATAGTATGAAGAGGAGGATGAGGATAGGATGAGGATGAGAATGAGGATAGGATAAGGATGAGAATGTGGAAGAGGATGAGGATGAGGATAGGATGGGGATGAGGAAGAGGATGAGGATGAGGATAGGATGGGGATGAGGAAGAGGATGAGGATGAGGATGAGGAAGAGGAAAGGATGAGGACGAGAATGAGAATGACGATAGGAGGAAGTTGAGGAGGAGGATAAGATGAGGACGAGAATGAAGATGAGGATGAGAATGAGGATAGGATAAGGATGAG
>NW_017725185.1:282036-282345 GCF_001865875.1 Lupinus angustifolius
ATGAGGACGAGAATGAGGATGATGATGAGGATAGGTTAAGGACGAGGATGAGGATGAGGATAGGATGAGGACGAGGATGAGGATAGGATTAGGATTAGGATGAGAATGAGGATATGGAGGAGGAGAGGAGGAGGGCAAGAATGAGAATGAGGATAGGATGAGGATGAGGATAGGATGAGGATGAGGATGAGGAGGAGGATGAGGATGAGGACGACGAAAGAATGTGGACAAGAATCAGAATGAGGATAGGATGAGGATGAGGAGGAGGATAGGATGAGGATAGGATGAGGACGAGAATGAGGATGAGGA
>NW_017725185.1:282445-286070 GCF_001865875.1 Lupinus angustifolius
ATGAGGATGAGGAAGTGGATAGGATGAGGATGAGCAATGGATGAGGAGGAGAATGAGGATAGGTTGAGGACGAGAAGGAGGATAGGAGGAGGACGAGAATGAGGATAGAATGAAGAGGAGGATGAGGAGGAGCAATGGATGAGGAGGAGAATGAGGATAGGATAAGGATGAGAATGTGGATGAGGATAAGGATAGTATGAGGACGAGGATGAGAATGAGGATAGGATAAGGATGAGAATGTGGATGAGGATAAGGATAGTATGAGGACGAGGATGAGAATGAGGATAGGATAAGGATGAGAATGTGGATGAGGATAAGGATAGTATGAGGACGAGGATGAGAATGAGGATAGGATAAGGATGAGAATGTGGATGAGGATAAGGATAGTATGAGGACGAGGATGAGAATGAGGATAGGATAAGGATGAGAATGTGGATGAGGATAAGGATAGTATGAGGACGAGGATGAGAATGAGGATAGGATGAGGAGGAGCATGAGGATGAGGAAGAGGATAGGATGGGGATGAGGATGAAGATAGGATGAGGACGAGGATGAGGATAAGGATAGTATGAGGACGAGGATGAGAATGAGGATAGGATAAGGACGATAATGAGGATGGGGATAGGATGTCGATTAGGACGAGGATGGGGATAGGATGAGAACGAGAATAAGGATGAGGATAGGATGAGGAGTAGAATGAGGATGAGGAAGAGGATGAGAATGTGGTTGATGATAAGGATAGGATGAGTAGGAGGATGAGGATGAGGAAGAGGATGAGGATGTGGATGAGTATGAGGATGGAGATGAGGATGAGGATTAGGATGAGGATGAGGATGAGGATGAGGATAGGATGAGGAGGAGGATGAGGATAGGATGAGGATGAGAATGTGGATGTGGATCAGGATAGGATGAGGAGGAGGATGAGGATAGGATGAGGATGAGAATGTGGATGTGGATCAGGATAGGATGAGGAGGAGGATGAGGATAGGATGAGGATGAGAATGTGGATGTGGATCAGGATAGGATGAGGAGGAGGATGAGGATAGGATGAGGATGAGAATGTGGATGTGGATCAGGATAGGATGAGGAGGAGGATGAGGATAGGATGAGGATGAGAATGTGGATGTGGATCAGGATAGGATGAGGAGGAGGATGAGGATAGGATGAGGATGAGAATGTGGATGTGGATCAGGATAGGATGAGGAGGAGGATGAGGATAGGATGAGGATGAGAATGTGGATGTGGATCAGGATAGGATGAGGAGGAGGATGAGGATAGGATGAGGATGAGAATGTGGATGTGGATCAGGATAGGATGAGGAGGAGGATGAGGATAGGATGAGGATGAGAATGTGGATGTGGATCAGGATAGGATGAGGAGGAGGATGAGGATAGGATGAGGATGAGAATGTGGATGTGGATCAGGATAGGATGAGGAGGAGGATGAGGATGAGGAAGAGGAAAGGATGAGGATGAGAATGAGAATAATAATAGGATGAGGATGAGGAGGAGGATAGAATAAGGATGAGGATGAGGAAAAGGATGAGGATGAGAATGTGGATGTGGATCAGGATAGGATGAGGAGGAGGATGAGGATAGGATGAGGATGAGAATGAGGAGGAGGATAGGATGAGGAAAAGGAAGAAGAGGAGGATAGGATCAGGAAAAGGAAGAGCTTGAGGATGAGGATGAGGATGAGGATGAGGGTGAGGATGAGGATGAGGATGAGGATGAGGGTGAGGATGAGGATGAGGATGAGGATGAGGGTGAGGATGAGGATGAGGATGAGGATGAGGGTGAGGATGAGGATGAGGATGAGGATGAGGGTGAGGATGAGGATGAGGATGAGGATGAGGGTGAGGATGAGGATGAGGATGAGGATGAGGGTGAGGATGAGGATGAGGATGAGGATGAGGGTGAGGATGAGGATGAGGATGAGGATGAGGGTGAGGATGAGGATGAGGATGAGGATGAGGACGAGGATGAGATTAGGAGGAGGATGAGGATGAGGATAGGATGAGGAGGAGGATGAGGATAGGATGAGGATGAGAATGAGGAGGAGGATAGGATGAGGAAAAGGAAGAAGAGGAGGATAGGATCAGGAAAAGGAAGAGCATGAGGATGAGGATGAGGATGAGGATGAGGTTAGGATGAGGATGAGGATGAGGATGATAATGAGGATAGGAGGAGTATGAGAATGAGGAAAGGATGAAGAGGAGGAAGATGAGGATGAGGATGAGGAAAGGATGAGGACGAGAATGAGCATGAGGATAGGATTAGGATGAGGAGGAGGATGAGGATGATGAGGATGAGAATGTGGATGAGGATAAGGATAGGATGAGGAGGAGGATGAGGATGAGGATGAGGATAGAATGGGGAAAAGGAAGAGGATGAGAATAGGATGAGGACGATAATGAGGAGGACGAGGATAGGTTGAGGATGAGGAAAAGGAGGAGGATAGGATGAGGACATGAATGAGGACGAGGATGAGGATGAGGATGAGGATAGGATTAGGACGATAATGAGGATGAGGATAAGGAAAAGGAGGAGCATAGGATGAGGACGTGAATGAGGACGAGGATGAGGATAAGGATAGGATTAGGACGATAATGAGGATGAGGATAGGATTAGGACGATAATGAGGATGAGGATAGGATTAGGACGATAATGAGGATGAGGATAGGATGTCGATTAGGACGAGGATGAGGAAAGGATGAGGACGAGAATGAGAATGAGGATAGGATGAGGAAGAGGAGGAGGATAGGATGTGGACGTGAATGAGGATGAGGATAGGAGGAGGAGGAGGAGGAGGAGGAGGATGACGATAGGATGAAGAAGAGGATGAGGATAGGATAAGGACGAGGATGAGGATAGGATGAGGACGAGGATGACGATGTAGATGAGGATAAGGAAGAGGGCAGGAAGAGGATGGGGATGAGGATGAGGACAGGATAAGGATGAGGATGAGGATGAGGAAGAGGATGAGGAAGAGGATAAGGAGGTGGACAGGATGAGGATGAGGATGGGGATAGGATGAGGAGTAGAATGAGGATGAGGATGAGGATAGGATGAGGAGGAGGATGAGGATGAGGAAGAGGATGAGGAAGAGGATAAGGAGGTGGACAGGATGAGGATGAGGATGGGGATAGGATGAGGAGTAGAATGAGGATGAGGATGAGGATAGGATGAGGAGGAGGATGAGGATGAGGAAGAGGATGAGGATAGGATGAAGACGAGCATGAGGATGATGATGTGGATGAGGATGAGGATGAGGATCACGATGAGGATGAGGACGAGGTTAGGATTAGGATGACGATGAGGATGAGGATAGGAGGCGGATGAGATTAAGGATAGGATTAAGAGGAGGATGAGGAGGAGGATAACGATGAGGAAGAGGATAGGATGAGGACGAGAATGAGAATGAGGATAGGATGAGGACGAGGTTAGGATTAGGATGACGATGAGGATGAGGATAGGAGGAGGATGAGATTAAGGATAGGATTAAGAGGAGGATGAGGAGGAGGATAACGATGCGGAAGAGGATAGGATGAGGACGAGAATGAGAATGAGGATAGGATGAGGATGAGGAGGAGGATAGGATGAGGATAGGATGAGGACGAGAATGA
>NW_017725185.1:286170-286725 GCF_001865875.1 Lupinus angustifolius
GAGGATGAGGATAGGATGAGGACGAGAATGAGGATGAGGATAGGTTGAGGATAGGATGAGGATGAGAATGAGGAAGAGGATGAGAATGAGGATAGGATGAGGACGAGAATGAGGATGAGGATAGGATGAGGACGAGAATGAGGAAGAGGACGAGGATGAGGATTAGGATAGGATGAGGATGAGGATTAGGATAGGATGAGGATGAGGACGAGAATGAGGAAGCGGAGGACGATAATGAGGATTAGGATAGGATGAGGATGAGGATGAGCAATAGGATGAGGACGAGGATGACGATAAGAGGAGGACGAAAATGGGGATGCGGATGAGGATGAGGATGATTATGTGGATTAGGATGAGGATGAGTATGAGGATTAGGATGAGGATGAGGATGAGGATGGGATCGGGATGTGGATGAGGATGAGGAAGAGGATAGGATGAGTATGAGGATGAGCATGAGGATGAGGATGATGTTAGGATGAGGATGCGGATGACGATGAGGATAGGAGGAGGATGAGAATGAGGATCGGATGAAGAGGAGGAGAAGGAGGAGGATGA
>NW_017725185.1:286825-287562 GCF_001865875.1 Lupinus angustifolius
TTGTCCTCATCCTATCCTCATCCTCATCCTTTTCCTCTTCCTCATCCTATCCTCCTCCTCATTCTCGTCCTAACCTTATCCTCATCCTCATCCTATCCTCTTCCTCATCCTCATCCTTTCCTCATTCTTGTCCTCATCCTCATCCTCATCCTATTCGTCTTCCTCATCCTATCCTTATCCTCATGCTCGTCCTCATCCTATCCTCTTGCTCATCATCATCTTCATCCTCATCCTCATCCTCCTCCTCATCCTATCCTTATCCTTATTCTACTCCTCATCCTCTCCTCGTCCTCATCCTCATGTTATCCCTATTCTCATTCTCGTCCTCATCCTATCCTCCTCCTTATCCTCATCCTCATCCTCATCCTCATCCTCATCCTATCCTATCCTCATTGTCATCCAATCCTCTTCCTTATCCTCATCCTCTTCCTTATCCTAATCCTCTTACCCATCCTCATCCTCCTCCTATCCTCGTCCTCGTCCTCATCCTCATCCTTATCCTCATCCTCATCCTCTTCCTCATCGGCATCCAAATCCTATCCTCATCCTATCCTCGTCCTCATCCTTATCCTATCCTCATCCTCTTCCAATCCTCATCCTCATCCTCATCCTCTTACTCATCCTCATCCTCATCCTAATCCACTTCCTCATCCTCATCCTATTCACATCCTTATCATGTTCTCATCCTCATTCTCTTCCTCATCCTATCCTCATCCTCCTCCTCATCCTATCCTCAT
>NW_017725185.1:287662-293049 GCF_001865875.1 Lupinus angustifolius
CGTCCTCATCCTGTCCTCATCCTCATCCTCGTCTAACTTCCTCATCCCCATCCTATCCTCATTCTCATCCTCTTCCTCATCCCCATCCTATCATTATCCTCATCCTCTTCCTCATCTCCATCTTATCCTCATCCTCATCGTATCCTTATCCTCATCCCCATTCTCATCCTCATCCTCGTCCTCATCCTATCCTCATCCTCGTCCTCATCCTCTTCCTCATCCTCATCGTATCCTTATCCTCATCCCCATTCTCATCCTCATCCTCGTCCTCATCCTATCCTCATCCTCGTCCTCATCCTCTTCCTCATCCTCATCGTATCCTTATCCTCATCCCCATTCTCATCCTCATCCTCGTCCTCATCCTATCCTCATCCTCGTCCTCATCCTCTTCCTCATCCTCATCGTATCCTTATCCTCATCCCCATTCTCATCCTCATCCTCGTCCTCATCCTATCCTCATCCTCGTCCTCATCCTCTTCCTCATCCTCATCCTCATCCTAATACACATCCTCATTTTATCCTCATCCTCATCCTATCCTCATCCTATTCTCATCCTCATCCTATCCTCATCCTCGTCCTCATCGACATCCTATCCTCATCCTCATTCTCGTCCTCATCCTCATCCTCATCCTCGTCCTCATCGACATCCTATCCTCATCCTCATTCTCGTCCTCATCCTCATCCTCATCCTCGTCCTCATCGACATCCTATCCTCATCCTCATTCTCGTCCTCATCCTCATCCTCATCCTCGTCCTCATCGACATCCTATCCTCATCCTCATTCTCGTCCTCATCCTCATCCTCATCCTCGTCCTCATCGACATCCTATCCTCATCCTCATTCTCGTCCTCATCCTCATCCTCATCCTCGTCCTCATCGACATCCTATCCTCATCCTCATTCTCGTCCTCATCCTCATCCTCATCCTCGTCCTCATCGACATCCTATCCTCATCCTCATTCTCGTCCTCATCCTCATCCTCATCCTCGTCCTCATCGACATCCTATCCTCATCCTCATTCTCGTCCTCATCCTCATCCTCATCCTCGTCCTCATCGACATCCTATCCTCATCCTCATTCTCGTCCTCATCCTCATCCTCATCCTCGTCCTCATCGACATCCTATCCTCATCCTCATTCTCGTCCTCATCCTCATCCTCATCCTCGTCCTCATCGACATCCTATCCTCATCCTCATTCTCGTCCTCATCCTCATCCTCATCCTCGTCCTCATCGACATCCTATCCTCATCCTCATTCTCGTCCTCATCCTCATCCTCATCCTCGTCCTCATCGACATCCTATCCTCATCCTCATTCTCGTCCTCATCCTCATCCTCATCCTCGTCCTCATCGACATCCTATCCTCATCCTCATTCTCGTCCTCATCCTCATCCTCATCCTCGTCCTCATCGACATCCTATCCTCATCCTCATTCTCGTCCTCATCCTCATCCTCATCCTCGTCCTCATCGACATCCTATCCTCATCCTCATTCTCGTCCTCATCCTCATCCTCATCCTCGTCCTCATCGACATCCTATCCTCATCCTCATTCTCGTCCTCATCCTCATCCTCATCCTCGTCCTCATCGACATCCTATCCTCATCCTCATTCTCGTCCTCATCCTCATCCTCATCCTCGTCCTCATCGACATCCTATCCTCATCCTCATTCTCGTCCTCATCCTCATCCTCATCCTCGTCCTCATCGACATCCTATCCTCATCCTCATTCTCGTCCTCATCCTCATCCTCATCCTCGTCCTCATCGACATCCTATCCTCATCCTCATTCTCGTCCTCATCCTCATCCTCATCCTCGTCCTCATCGACATCCTATCCTCATCCTCATTCTCGTCCTCATCCTCATCCTCATCCTCGTCCTCATCGACATCCTATCCTCATCCTCATTCTCGTCCTCATCCTCATCCTCATCCTCGTCCTCATCGACATCCTATCCTCATCCTCATTCTCGTCCTCATCCTCATCCTCATCCTCGTCCTCATCGACATCCTATCCTCATCCTCATTCTCGTCCTCATCCTCATCCTCATCCTCGTCCTCATCGACATCCTATCCTCATCCTCATTCTCGTCCTCATCCTCATCCTCATCCTCGTCCTCATCGACATCCTATCCTCATCCTCATTCTCGTCCTCATCCTCATCCTCATCCTCGTCCTCATCGACATCCTATCCTCATCCTCATTCTCGTCCTCATCCTCATCCTCATCCTCGTCCTCATCGACATCCTATCCTCATCCTCATTCTCGTCCTCATCCTCATCCTCATCCTCGTCCTCATCGACATCCTATCCTCATCCTCATTCTCGTCCTCATCCTCATCCTCATCCTCGTCCTCATCGACATCCTATCCTCATCCTCATTCTCGTCCTCATCCTCATCCTCATCCTCGTCCTCATCGACATCCTATCCTCATCCTCATTCTCGTCCTCATCCTCATCCTCATCCTCGTCCTCATCGACATCCTATCCTCATCCTCATTCTCGTCCTCATCCTCATCCTCATCCTCGTCCTCATCGACATCCTATCCTCATCCTCATTCTCGTCCTCATCCTCATCCTCATCCTCGTCCTCATCGACATCCTATCCTCATCCTCATTCTCGTCCTCATCCTCATCCTCATCCTCGTCCTCATCGACATCCTATCCTCATCCTCATTCTCGTCCTCATCCTCATCCTCATCCTCGTCCTCATCGACATCCTATCCTCATCCTCATTCTCGTCCTCATCCTCATCCTCATCCTCGTCCTCATCGACATCCTATCCTCATCCTCATTCTCGTCCTCATCCTCATCCTCATCCTCGTCCTCATCGACATCCTATCCTCATCCTCATTCTCGTCCTCATCCTCATCCTCATCCTCGTCCTCATCGACATCCTATCCTCATCCTCATTCTCGTCCTCATCCTCATCCTCATCCTCGTCCTCATCGACATCCTATCCTCATCCTCATTCTCGTCCTCATCCTCATCCTCATCCTCGTCCTCATCGACATCCTATCCTCATCCTCATTCTCGTCCTCATCCTCATCCTCATCCTCGTCCTCATCGACATCCTATCCTCATCCTCATTCTCGTCCTCATCCTCATCCTCATCCTCGTCCTCATCGACATCCTATCCTCATCCTCATTCTCGTCCTCATCCTCATCCTCATCCTCGTCCTCATCGACATCCTATCCTCATCCTCATTCTCGTCCTCATCCTCATCCTCATCCTCGTCCTCATCGACATCCTATCCTCATCCTCATTCTCGTCCTCATCCTCATCCTCATCCTCGTCCTCATCGACATCCTATCCTCATCCTCATTCTCGTCCTCATCCTCATCCTCATCCTCGTCCTCATCGACATCCTATCCTCATCCTCATTCTCGTCCTCATCCTCATCCTCATCCTCGTCCTCATCGACATCCTATCCTCATCCTCATTCTCGTCCTCATCCTCATCCTCATCCTCGTCCTCATCGACATCCTATCCTCATCCTCATTCTCGTCCTCATCCTCATCCTCATCCTCGTCCTCATCGACATCCTATCCTCATCCTCATTCTCGTCCTCATCCTCATCCTCATCCTCGTCCTCATCGACATCCTATCCTCATCCTCATTCTCGTCCTCATCCTCATCCTCATCCTCGTCCTCATCGACATCCTATCCTCATCCTCATTCTCGTCCTCATCCTCATCCTCATCCTCGTCCTCATCGACATCCTATCCTCATCCTCATTCTCGTCCTCATCCTCATCCTCATCCTCGTCCTCATCGACATCCTATCCTCATCCTCATTCTCGTCCTCATCCTCATCCTCATCCTCGTCCTCATCGACATCCTATCCTCATCCTCATTCTCGTCCTCATCCTCATCCTCATCCTCGTCCTCATCGACATCCTATCCTCATCCTCATTCTCGTCCTCATCCTCATCCTCATCCTCGTCCTCATCGACATCCTATCCTCATCCTCATTCTCGTCCTCATCCTCATCCTCATCCTCGTCCTCATCGACATCCTATCCTCATCCTCATTCTCGTCCTCATCCTCATCCTCATCCTCGTCCTCATCGACATCCTATCCTCATCCTCATTCTCGTCCTCATCCTCATCCTCATCCTCGTCCTCATCGACATCCTATCCTCATCCTCATTCTCGTCCTCATCCTCATCCTCATCCTCGTCCTCATCGACATCCTATCCTCATCCTCATTCTCGTCCTCATCCTCATCCTCATCCTCGTCCTCATCGACATCCTATCCTCATCCTCATTCTCGTCCTCATCCTCATCCTCATCCTCGTCCTCATCGACATCCTATCCTCATCCTCATTCTCGTCCTCATCCTCATCCTCATCCTCGTCCTCATCGACATCCTATCCTCATCCTCATTCTCGTCCTCATCCTCATCCTCATCCTCGTCCTCATCGACATCCTATCCTCATCCTCATTCTCGTCCTCATCCTCATCCTCATCCTCGTCCTCATCGACATCCTATCCTCATCCTCATTCTCGTCCTCATCCTCATCCTCATCCTCGTCCTCATCGACATCCTATCCTCATCCTCATTCTCGTCCTCATCCTCATCCTCATCCTCGTCCTCATCGACATCCTATCCTCATCCTCATTCTCGTCCTCATCCTCATCCTCATCCTCGTCCTCATCGACATCCTATCCTCATCCTCATTCTCGTCCTCATCCTCATCCTCATCCTCGTCCTCATCGACATCCTATCCTCATCCTCATTCTCGTCCTCATCCTCATCCTCATCCTCGTCCTCATCGACATCCTATCCTCATCCTCATTCTCGTCCTCATCCTCATCCTCATCCTCGTCCTCATCGACATCCTATCCTCATCCTCATTCTCGTCCTCATCCTCATCCTCATCCTCGTCCTCATCGACATCCTATCCTCATCCTCATTCTCGTCCTCATCCTCATCCTCATCCTCGTCCTCATCGACATCCTATCCTCATCCTCATTCTCGTCCTCATCCTCATCCTCATCCTCGTCCTCATCGACATCCTATCCTCATCCTCATTCTCGTCCTCATCCTCATCCTCATCCTCGTCCTCATCGACATCCTATCCTCATCCTCATTCTCGTCCTCATCCTCATCCTCATCCTCGTCCTCATCGACATCCTATCCTCATCCTCATTCTCGTCCTCATCCTCATCCTCATCCTCGTCCTCATCGACATCCTATCCTCATCCTCATTCTCGTCCTCATCCTCATCCTCATCCTCGTCCTCATCGACATCCTATCCTCATCCTCATTCTCGTCCTCATCCTATCCTCTTCCTCATCCACGTCCTCATCCACATCCTATCCTCAACTTCATCCTCATCCTATCCTATCCTCATCCTCATCCTCGTCCTCATCCTATCCTCATCCTAAT
>NW_017725185.1:293149-295836 GCF_001865875.1 Lupinus angustifolius
CATCCTCATCCTCATCCTCATCCTCATCCTCATCCTCATCCTCGTCCTCATCCTATCGTTATCTTAATCCCCATCCTCATCCTCATCGGCATTCTCCTCCTCATCCTGTCGTATCCTATTCTCATCCTCATCCTCATCCTCATTCTCGTCCTCATACTCGTCCTCATCCACATCCTATCCTCATGCTCATCCTCATCCTATCGTCATCCTCATCTTATCCTTATACTAATCCTCATCCTCATTCTCGTCCTCATACTATTCACATTCTCATCCTCATCCTCATCCTCATCCTCATCCTATCCTCCTCCTCATTCTCGTCCTCATCCTCCCCCTCATCCTCCTCCTCATCCTATCCTCATCCTCGTCCTCATCCTCATCCTCTTCCACATTCTCCTCCTCATCCTATCCTCATCCTCGTCCTCATCCTCATCCTCTTCCACATTCTCCTCCTCATCCTATCCTCATCCTCGTCCTCATCCTCATCCTCTTCCACATTCTCCTCCTCATCCTATCCTCATCCTCGTCCTCATCCTCATCCTCTTCCACATTCTCCTCCTCATCCTATCCTCATCCTCGTCCTCATCCTCATCCTCTTCCACATTCTCCTCCTCATCCTATCCTCATCCTCGTCCTCATCCTCATCCTCTTCCACATTCTCCTCCTCATCCTATCCTCATCCTCGTCCTCATCCTCATCCTCTTCCACATTCTCCTCCTCATCCTATCCTCATCCTCGTCCTCATCCTCATCCTCTTCCACATTCTCCTCCTCATCCTATCCTCATCCTCGTCCTCATCCTCATCCTCTTCCACATTCTCCTCCTCATCCTATCCTCATCCTCGTCCTCATCCTCATCCTCTTCCACATTCTCCTCCTCATCCTATCCTCATCCTCGTCCTCATCCTCATCCTCTTCCACATTCTCCTCCTCATCCTATCCTCATCCTCGTCCTCATCCTCATCCTCTTCCACATTCTCCTCCTCATCCTATCCTCATCCTCGTCCTCATCCTCATCCTCTTCCACATTCTCCTCCTCATCCTATCCTCATCCTCGTCCTCATCCTCATCCTCTTCCACATTCTCCTCCTCATCCTATCCTCATCCTCGTCCTCATCCTCATCCTCTTCCACATTCTCCTCCTCATCCTATCCTCATCCTCGTCCTCATCCTCATCCTCTTCCACATTCTCCTCCTCATCCTATCCTCATCCTCGTCCTCATCCTCATCCTCTTCCACATTCTCCTCCTCATCCTATCCTCATCCTCGTCCTCATCCTCATCCTCTTCCACATTCTCCTCCTCATCCTATCCTCATCCTCGTCCTCATCCTCATCCTCTTCCACATTCTCCTCCTCATCCTATCCTCATCCTCGTCCTCATCCTCATCCTCTTCCACATTCTCCTCCTCATCCTATCCTCATCCTCGTCCTCATCCTCATCCTCTTCCACATTCTCCTCCTCATCCTATCCTCATCCTCGTCCTCATCCTCATCCTCTTCCACATTCTCCTCCTCATCCTATCCTCATCCTCGTCCTCATCCTCATCCTCTTCCACATTCTCCTCCTCATCCTATCCTCATCCTCGTCCTCATCCTCATCCTCTTCCACATTCTCCTCCTCATCCTATCCTCATCCTCGTCCTCATCCTCATCCTCTTCCACATTCTCCTCCTCATCCTATCCTCATCCTCGTCCTCATCCTCATCCTCTTCCACATTCTCCTCCTCATCCTATCCTCATCCTCGTCCTCATCCTCATCCTCTTCCACATTCTCCTCCTCATCCTATCCTCATCCTCGTCCTCATCCTCATCCTCTTCCACATTCTCCTCCTCATCCTATCCTCATCCTCGTCCTCATCCTCATCCTCTTCCACATTCTCCTCCTCATCCTATCCTCATCCTCGTCCTCATCCTCATCCTCTTCCACATTCTCCTCCTCATCCTATCCTCATCCTCGTCCTCATCCTCATCCTCTTCCACATTCTCCTCCTCATCCTATCCTCATCCTCGTCCTCATCCTCATCCTCTTCCACATTCTCCTCCTCATCCTATCCTCATCCTCGTCCTCATCCTCATCCTCTTCCACATTCTCCTCCTCATCCTATCCTCATCCTCGTCCTCATCCTCATCCTCTTCCACATTCTCCTCCTCATCCTATCCTCATCCTCGTCCTCATCCTCATCCTCTTCCACATTCTCCTCCTCATCCTATCCTCATCCTCGTCCTCATCCTCATCCTCTTCCACATTCTCCTCCTCATCCTATCCTCATCCTCGTCCTCATCCTCATCCTCTTCCACATTCTCCTCCTCATCCTATCCTCATCCTCGTCCTCATCCTCATCCTCTTCCACATTCTCCTCCTCATCCTATCCTCATCCTCGTCCTCATCCTCATCCTCTTCCACATTCTCCTCCTCATCCTATCCTCATCCTCGTCCTCATCCTCATCCTCTTCCACATTCTCCTCCTCATCCTATCCTCATCCTCGTCCTCATCCTCATCCTCTTCCACATTCTCCTCCTCATCCTATCCTCATCCTCGTCCTCATCCTCATCCTCTTCCACATTCTCCTCCTCATCCTATCCTCATCCTCATTCTCGTCCTCATCCTATCCTTATCCTCGTCCTCATCCTATCCTCATCCTCCTTCTCATCTGATCCTCGTCCTCATTCTCGTCCTCATCCTATCCTT
>NW_017725185.1:295936-300657 GCF_001865875.1 Lupinus angustifolius
TATCCTCATCCACATCCTCATCCTCATTCTCATCCTCATCCTCATCCTAACCTCGTTCGCATCCTCATCCTCATCCTCTTCCTCTTCCTCATCCTCCTCCTCATCCTATCCTCATCCTCATCCTCATCCTCATCCTCATCCTCATCCTCATCCTCATCCTCATCCTCATCCTCATCCTCATCCTCATCCTCATCCTCATCCTCATCCTCATCCTCATCCTCATCCTCATCCTCATCCTCATCCTCATCCTCATCCTCATCCTCATCCTCATCCTCATCCTCATCCTCATCCTCATCCTCATCCTCATCCTCATCCTCATCCTCATCCTCATCCTCATCCTCATCCTCATCCTCATCCTCATCCTCATCCTCATCCTCATCCTCATCCTCATCCTCATCCTCATCCTCATCCTCATCCTCATCCTCATCCTCATCCTCATCCTCATCCTCATCCTCATCCTCATCCTCATCCTCATCCTCATCCTCATCCTCATCCTCATCCTCATCCTCATCCTCATCCTCATCCTCATCCTCATCCTCATCCTCATCCTCATCCTCATCCTCATCCTCATCCTCATCCTCATCCTCATCCTCATCCTCATCCTCATCCTCATCCTCATCCTCATCCTCATCCTCATCCTCATCCTCATCCTCATCCTCATCCTCATCCTCATCCTCATCCTCATCCTCATCCTCATCCTCATCCTCATCCTCATCCTCATCCTCATCCTCATCCTCATCCTCATCCTCATCCTCATCCTCATCCTCATCCTCATCCTCATCCTCATCCTCATCCTCATCCTCATCCTCATCCTCATCCTCATCCTCATCCTCATCCTCATCCTCATCCTCATCCTCATCCTCATCCTCATCCTCATCCTCATCCTCATCCTCATCCTCATCCTCATCCTCATCCTCATCCTCATCCTCATCCTCATCCTCATCCTCATCCTCATCCTCATCCTCATCCTCATCCTCATCCTCATCCTCATCCTCATCCTCATCCTCATCCTCATCCTCATCCTCATCCTCATCCTCATCCTCATCCTCATCCTCATCCTCATCCTCATCCTCATCCTCATCCTCATCCTCATCCTCATCCTCATCCTCATCCTCATCCTCATCCTCATCCTCATCCTCATCCTCATCCTCATCCTCATCCTCATCCTCATCCTCATCCTCATCCTCATCCTCATCCTCATCCTCATCCTCATCCTCATCCTCATCCTCATCCTCATCCTCATCCTCATCCTCATCCTCATCCTCATCCTCATCCTCATCCTCATCCTCATCCTCATCCTCATCCTCATCCTCATCCTCATCCTCATCCTCATCCTCATCCTCATCCTCATCCTCATCCTCATCCTCATCCTCATCCTCATCCTCATCCTCATCCTCATCCTCATCCTCATCCTCATCCTCATCCTCATCCTCATCCTCATCCTCATCCTCATCCTCATCCTCATCCTCATCCTCATCCTCATCCTCATCCTCATCCTCATCCTCATCCTCATCCTCATCCTCATCCTCATCCTCATCCTCATCCTCATCCTCATCCTCATCCTCATCCTCATCCTCATCCTCATCCTCATCCTCATCCTCATCCTCATCCTCATCCTCATCCTCATCCTCATCCTCATCCTCATCCTCATCCTCATCCTCATCCTCATCCTCATCCTCATCCTCATCCTCATCCTCATCCTCATCCTCATCCTCATCCTCATCCTCATCCTCATCCTCATCCTCATCCTCATCCTCATCCTCATCCTCATCCTCATCCTCATCCTCATCCTCATCCTCATCCTCATCCTCATCCTCATCCTCATCCTCATCCTCATCCTCATCCTCATCCTCATCCTCATCCTCATCCTCATCCTCATCCTCATCCTCATCCTCATCCTCATCCTCATCCTCATCCTCATCCTCATCCTCATCCTCATCCTCATCCTCATCCTCATCCTCATCCTCATCCTCATCCTCATCCTCATCCTCATCCTCATCCTCATCCTCATCCTCATCCTCATCCTCATCCTCATCCTCATCCTCATCCTCATCCTCATCCTCATCCTCATCCTCATCCTCATCCTCATCCTCATCCTCATCCTCATCCTCATCCTCATCCTCATCCTCATCCTCATCCTCATCCTCATCCTCATCCTCATCCTCATCCTCATCCTCATCCTCATCCTCATCCTCATCCTCATCCTCATCCTCATCCTCATCCTCATCCTCATCCTCATCCTCATCCTCATCCTCATCCTCATCCTCATCCTCATCCTCATCCTCATCCTCATCCTCATCCTCATCCTCATCCTCATCCTCATCCTCATCCTCATCCTCATCCTCATCCTCATCCTCATCCTCATCCTCATCCTCATCCTCATCCTCATCCTCATCCTCATCCTCATCCTCATCCTCATCCTCATCCTCATCCTCATCCTCATCCTCATCCTCATCCTCATCCTCATCCTCATCCTCATCCTCATCCTCATCCTCATCCTCATCCTCATCCTCATCCTCATCCTCATCCTCATCCTCATCCTCATCCTCATCCTCATCCTCATCCTCATCCTCATCCTCATCCTCATCCTCATCCTCATCCTCATCCTCATCCTCATCCTCATCCTATCCTCATCCTCATTCTCGTCCTCATCCTTTCCTCTTCCTCATCCTCATCCTCATCCTCATGCATCTCGTCACCCTATCCTCATCCTCATTCTCGTCCTCATCCTCTTGCTCATCCTCATCCTCTTCCTATCCTCATCCTCATCCTCTTCCTATCCTCATCCTCATCCTCTTCCTATCCTCATCCTCATCCTCTTCCTATCCTCATCCTCATCCTCTTCCTATCCTCATCCTCATCCTCTTCCTATCCTCATCCTCATCCTCTTCCTATCCTCATCCTCATCCTCTTCCTATCCTCATCCTCATCCTCTTCCTATCCTCATCCTCATCCTCTTCCTATCCTCATCCTCATCCTCTTCCTATCCTCATCCTCATCCTCTTCCTATCCTCATCCTCATCCTCTTCCTATCCTCATCCTCATCCTCTTCCTATCCTCATCCTCATCCTCTTCCTATCCTCATCCTCATCCTCTTCCTATCCTCATCCTCATCCTCTTCCTATCCTCATCCTCATCCTCTTCCTATCCTCATCCTCATCCTCTTCCTATCCTCATCCTCATCCTCTTCCTATCCTCATCCTCATCCTCTTCCTATCCTCATCCTCATCCTCTTCCTATCCTCATCCTCATCCTCTTCCTATCCTCATCCTCATCCTCTTCCTATCCTCATCCTCATCCTCTTCCTATCCTCATCCTCATCCTCTTCCTATCCTCATCCTCATCCTCTTCCTATCCTCATCCTCATCCTCTTCCTATCCTCATCCTCATCCTCTTCCTATCCTCATCCTCATCCTCTTCCTATCCTCATCCTCATCCTCTTCCTATCCTCATCCTCATCCTCTTCCTATCCTCATCCTCATCCTCTTCCCCATCCTCATCCTCCTCCTCATCCTATCCTTATCCTCATCCTCATCCTATGCTCATCCTGATCTTATCTTCATCCACATCCTCATTCTAGTCCTCATCCTATCCTCATCCTATCCTCATCTTATCCTCATCCTCATCCTCTTGCTCATCCTCATCCACATCCTATCCTCATCCTCATCCTCTTGCTCATCCTCATCCACATCCTATCCTCATCCTCATCCTCTTGCTCATCCTCATCCACATCCTATCCTCATCCTCATCCTCTTGCTCATCCTCATCCACATCCTATCCTCATCCTCATCCTCTTGCTCATCCTCATCCACATCCTATCCTCATCCTCATCCTCTTGCTCATCCTCATCCACATCCTATCCTCATCCTCATCCTCTTGCTCATCCTCATCCACATCCTATCCTCATCCTCATCCTCTTGCTCATCCTCATCCACATCCTATCCTCATCCTCATCCTCTTGCTCATCCTCATCCACATCCTATCCTCATCCTCATCCTCTTGCTCATCCTCATCCACATCCTATCCTCATCCTCATCCTCTTGCTCATCCTCATCCACATCCTATCCTCATCCTCATCCTCTTGCTCATCCTCATCCACATCCTATCCTCATCCTCATCCTCTTGCTCATCCTCATCCACATCCTATCCTCATCCTCATCCTCTTGCTCATCCTCATCCACATCCTATCCTCATCCTCATCCTCATCCTATCCTCATCCTTATCCTCAACCTCATCCTCATCCTCGGCGTATACTCATCCTCATCCTCGGCGTATACTCATCCTCATCCTATTCTCAACCTCATCATCATTCTCGTCCTCATCCTATCCCCATCCTCATCCACATCCTATCCTCATTCTCATTGACGTCCTCATCCTATCCTCTTCCTCATCCTCCTTCTCAACCTCATTCTCATCCTCTCCCACATTTCATCCACATCCTATCCTCATCCTCATCTATCCTCATCAACATCCTCATCCTATCCTCATCCTCATCCTATCCTATCCTCGTCCTCATCCTCGTCCTCTTCCTATGCTCATCCTCATGCTCGGCCTTATCTTATCCTCATGCTCATCCTCATCCTATCCTCATCCTATCCACATCCTCTCCTCATCCTCGTCCTCATCCTCGTCCTCATCCTTATCCTCATCCTATCCTCATCCTCATTCTCGTCCTCATGCAATCCTCATCCTCGTCCTAATCCACATCATATCCTCATCCT
>NW_017725185.1:300757-303117 GCF_001865875.1 Lupinus angustifolius
CATTCTCCTTCTCATCCTATCCTCTTCCTCATCCTCATCTCATCCTCATCCTCCTCCTCCTCCCATCCTCATCCTCATCGTCATCCTCATCCTCGTTCTCGTCCTCATCCTCATGCTCGTCCTCATCCTATCCTCATCCCTATTTTCGTTCTCAGCATATCCTCATCCTCATTCTCATCATATCCTATCATCATCCTCGTCTTCATCCACATCCTATCCGCATCCTCATCATCATCCTATACTCATCCTCATCTTCATCCACATCCTATCCGCATCCTCATGCTCGTCCTCATCCTGTCCTCATCCTCATCCTCATCCCCATCCTAGCCTCTTCCTCATTCTCGTACTCATCCTAATCCTATCCTCATCCTCATTCTCGTCCTCATCCTATCCTCATGCTCGTCCTCATCCTATCCTCATCCTCATGCTCGTGCTCATCCTATCCTCATCCTCGTCCTAATCCACATCCTATCCTCATCCTCATGCTCGTCCTCATACTCATCCTCATCCTCATCCTATCCTCATCCCCTCCCTCTTCCTCATCCACCTCGTCATCCTATCCTGATCCCCGTCCTTATCCTCATCCTAATCCTATCCTCATCCTCATCATCATCCTCATCCACATCTCATCCTCATCCTCATCCTATCCTCTTCATCATCCTCATCATCATCCTCTTCCTCATCCTATCCTCATCCACATCCTCATTCTAACCTCATCCTCATCCTCATCCACATCCTATCCTCGTCCTCATTCTTGTCCTCATCCTATCCTCATCCTCTTCCTCATCCTCATCTTCTTCCTCATTCTCATTCTCATCCTATCCTTATCCTCATTCTTGTCATCATCCTATCCTATCCTCTTCCTCATCCTCGTCCTCATCCTCATCCTAACCTCATCCTATCCTCATCCTCATTCTCATCCTATCCTCATCCTATCCTCATCCTCATCCTATCCTCTTCCTTATCCACAAACTCATCCTCATCCTCTTCCACATTCTCATACCCATCCTTTCCTCATCCTCACCCTAAGCTCACCCTTATCCTCATCCTTATCCTCATCCTTATCCTCATCCTAATCCTCATCCACATCCTATCCTCAACTTCATCCTCATTCTCGTCCTCATCCTATCCCCATCCTCATCCACATCCTATCCTCATTCTCATTCTCGTCCTCATCCTATTCTCTTCCTCATCCTCATCCTTATCCTATCCTATCCTCATCCTCATCCTAGTCCTCATCCACATCCTATCCTCATCCTCATGCTCGTCCTTATCCTATCCTCATCCTCATCCTATCCTCATCCTCATCCTCATTCTCGTCCTCATCCTATCCTCATCCTCTTGCTCATCCTCATCCTATCCTCATTCTCGTCCTCGTCCTGTCCTCATCCTCATCCTCATCCTCATCCTCATCCTCGTCCTTATTCTATTCTCATCCTCATCCTTATCGTATCTTTATCCTCATCCGCATTCTCATCCTCATCCTCATCCTCATCCTATCCTCATTCTCATTCTCATTCTGGTCCTCATCCTCATCCTATCCTCATCCTCATCCTATCCTCATCCTCATCCTCATTCACATCCTATCCTCATCCTCATTCTCATCCTTATCCTCATCCTCATACTCATACTATCCACATTCTGATCCTCATCATCCTCCTCATCCTATCCTTATCCTCATCCTCATCCTCTTCCATATTCTCATCCTCATCCTCATCCACATCCACATCCTATCCTCAACCTCATCCACATCCTATCCTCAACCTCATCTTCATCCTATTCTATCCTTATCCTCATCCTCGTCCTCATCGACATCATATCCTCATCCTCATGCTCGTCCTTATCCTATCGTCATCCTCATACTCGTGCTCATCCTCATCCGAATCCTCATTTTCATCCTCATCCTATCCTCATCCTCATCCTCATCCTATCCTCATCCTCATTCTCGTCCTCGTCCTATCCTCGTGCTATCCTCATCCTCATTCTCCTCCTCGTCCTATCCTCATCCTCTTTCTCATCCTCATCCTCATCCTCGTCCTCATCCTCTTCCGCATTCACCTCCTCATCCTATCGTCATCCTCATCCTTATCCTATCCTATCCTCATCCTCATTCTCGTTCTCATACTATCCACATTCTCATCCTCATCCTCATCCTCATCCTCATCCTCATCCTCGTCCTCATCCTCAGTGTATCCTCATCCTCATCCTATCCTCAACCTCATCCTCATTCTCGTCCTCATCCTACCCCATCCTCATCCACATCCTATCCTCATTCTCAGTCTCGTCCTCATCCTATTCTCTTCCTCATCCTCATCCTCATCCTATCCTATCCTCATCCACATCCTAGTCCTCATCCACAT
>NW_017725185.1:303217-303921 GCF_001865875.1 Lupinus angustifolius
TCATCCTCATCCTATCCTATCCTCATCCTCATCCTCATTCACATCCTATCCTCATCCTCATTCTCATCCTTGTCCTCATCCTCATCCTCATACTATCCACATTCTGATCCTCATCATCCTCCTCATCCTATCCTTATCCTTATCATCCTCCTCATCCTATCCTCATTCTCATGCTCGTCCTCATCCTATCGTCTTCCTCATCCTTATCCACATCCTATCTTCAACCTCATCCTCATCCTATTCTATCCTTATCCTCATCCTCGTCGTCATCCTCGTCCTCATCCTATCGTCATCCTCATACTCATGCTCATCCTCATCCGCATCATCATTTTCGTCCTCATCCTCATCCTATCCTCATCCTCCTTCTCGGCCTCGTCCTATCCTCGTGCTATCTTCATCCTCATTATCCTGCTCGTCCTATCCTCATCCTCTTCCTCATCCTCATCCACATCCTCATCGTCATCCTCTTCCGCATTCTCCTCCTCATCCAAACGTCATCCTCATCCTTATCCTATCCTATCCTCATCCTCATCCTCATTCTCGTCCTCATACTATCCACATTCTCATCCTCATCCGCATCCTCATCCTCGTCCTCATCCACATCCTATCCTCATGCTCATCCTCATCCTATCGTCATCCTCATCCTATCCTCATCCTCATCCTCAATCTCGTCCTCATACTATCCACATTCTCATCCTCATCCT
>NW_017725185.1:304021-325537 GCF_001865875.1 Lupinus angustifolius
ATATATATATATATATATATATATAAATTTAACTAAAAACTAAATATATAAATTTGCGGCTTCCTGCGGGGCGAGTATCACAAAACTCACTCCCATCCATAAGCTATTATTGCGGGTACCCGTTGCGAGTATTTCTACAAGTATCCACGGGTTGGGTTTTTTACCATCCCTAAACCAAATTGCTATAATAATCACTGAGAGAATACATAGAACCAGATTTCTCTCTCGATAAAGTATTTGTACTTACATGTCCAAAATGAAAAAATAAAAGCTAATAGTTGATCTTCTTGTATCAAGATATGAACCCCAATCAAAATTATTAAATCCCTTAAAACTTGTTGAAGAATGAGCACAATAGAATAAACCTTTTCACGAGAGAGATTGAGATATTTGAGGATTCTATTGGTTGCATAATAATGATTAATGGTAGGAGAGGAAAAGAATTGACTCAAATAACTCACTGCAAAAAATATGTATGGCCTTGTATGTGTCAATTAGATCAACCTCCCAAGCATCTTCTATAGAAGGTAGAATCATGATAAGTAGAGTCTGACTTACTATGTAACTTAGTATTACTATATATGAGTAGAACAAGGTTTGACACTCAACAAATTTGAATCCTGAAGTAGATCAAGAATATACTTCCATTGAGAAAGATTTATCCCTTCCTTGGAACTTGGAACCTCCATACCTAGGAATTATTTTAGTATCCCTAGATCCTTAGTGCTAAATTTTTTATAACGTACTTTTTTTTATGTGTGTTATCATTAAAATCATTTCCAATGAGTTTTTTGATGTGTGTAATCTCATTAAAATCACTGCAAGTGAAAACTAAGTCATTCACATTCACTATAATAGCAATAAAACTTGCATGATTAAACTTGGTGAACAAAGAGTAATCTGCTTTTGATTGACTATAACTTAGTTTTAGAAGAACAATTATGAGCTTGACATTCCACTACGTACTATTTTACTTTAAACCATAGTGAGAGACTTTCATAATTAGCATACTAGAGAAGATTCACTAAGATCCGAACCAGGAGGGGTTTGATATATACTTCCTCAAGCAAATAACCATGTAGAAAGGCTAGATATAGACATCTAATTAGTGTAATTGCTAACCCTGTATGCATGCTAAGGTAAGAATGACTCTAATAATAATCATTTTCACAATAGGACTAAAAGTATTTGGATAATCAATCATTATTATCGTGACCCGATTCTCAACAGATTATCGATTTCACGACTTAGGAATCAATCAAATACAATTATGACATCTCCCAAATGATTCGTAATTGCTACTATGTTTTTTACGGTTAAAATGTAGAAAACTAGTTTTCTTATGTAAAATTTGGAAAACTTAGCCTTCGAACCTAAGTTTTGAGCTTAGGAGTTGATTACGGACCATAGAATGTATTAGGTTCAATAATTGTTGGTTGCAGCATCATACTTTTGAGAACCTGATGATAAATAAGTGGGAGAACTCAACTGTTGTGGGTTGTAGGGTTTTTGTAATTAAAGAAAAGTTGAAGATTCTAAAAAAGCTATCAAAACTTAGAATAAAGAGACTTTTGGTTGTATTGATACAACTTTGGGTGTGTTATCCAGAGACATCCAAGCTCTTGACTTGATTGGTGAATCTATTTATCTATATGATGTCCAAGTTGCATAAAAGAAGAATCTAACTGCTGAGTGGTAGAAAACAACAAATTGGAGGGATAGTCTTTGGAGACAAAAGTCTCAGGAGAAGTGGTTAAATGTGGGGAATGCTAATAAAAGATTATTTCATGCTTGTATAAATAATAGAAGAAGGAGAAATCAGATCTATGGAGTGTGGATAGACTGAGTGTGGTGTGAAGAGGAAAATCAAATTAGAAGTGGTGTCTTGAATGATTTCAAGAATTTGTTTACGCAAGTGCATTCGCCAAAGCCCATCCTTGTTGGTGTTGTGTTTAATATGATTTCCGATTCTCAAAGGAATTCTCTGGACTTACCCTTTTCGGGGGAGGAGGTCAAATTGGAAATATGGAGTTATGTTGGTGATAAGAGCCCCGACCTTGGTGGTTTTAATTTCAAATTTTTTTCAGACTTTTGGGGATACGATTAAAAAATATATTATCCTTTTTGTGGGGGAATTTCAGCGTTCCAGAAAGCTTCCTAGGGGTCTAAATGTTTCCTTCATAGCTTTGATCCATAATAACAATTGCCCTACTAAGATCCAAGATTTCCGACCAATATCTCTATTTGGCTCGCTATACAAGATTTTGGCAAGATTATGGCAAGTAGGCTGAAAGGGGTGATGGGTTTTATTACTAGTTCTTCTCAATCCGCTTTTATCCAAGACATGTATATTTTTGATGCAACTGTGGTGGTTAGTAAAACAATTCACTCGTCTATGAGGAATAAAGATGGGTGTCTTCTACTGAAGGAGAATTTTTAGAAAGCTTATAACTCTGTTGATTGGTGATTTTTGGATTATATGTTATCCAGATTTGGTTTTTCTGATAAGTGGAGAAGGTTGATTAATGCTTGTCTTTGTTATACTTTTATGTCTATGTTGGTCATTGGTATCCCTTCTGACCAGTTCTCTATTTTGAAGGGTATTAGACAAGGAGATCACATGGCTCCTTTTCTTTTCCTTTTGGTTGCATAGGGCTTTGTTAGTTTAGTCCGAAATGCTAGAAGGTTAGGGATACTCGACGGGTACAAAATTGGTAGGCAGAGGGTGGAAGTGTGTGATCTTCAGTTTGCGGATGATACATTTTTGGTGTGCTAGCCAACTATGTCAAACTTGCGGTGCATCAAATATATTCTGAAGTGCTTTGAATTAATCTCGGGGTGTGAAAGTGAAATACCAAATGAGCTCTTTATTTGGTACTGAGGTGTCTAAATATTTCTTGGCATATGGGACTATTTTCTTGGCATGCAAAACTGGTACTCTTCACTTTCTCTACTTAGGGGTGTCGGTGAGGGCTAATCCTAGAATACTTGAGACTTGGCAAAGCACTATTATTGTGGTTACTAAAATTCTTGCTTCGTGGAAACATAAGCATATTTTCTTGGTGGGAGGGTAATTCTTTTAAATTCAGTGCTTGTTAATATTCCTACTTACTTACTTTATTTGTATAAGGCTCCTAAGAAGGTCTTAACAAAACTTGTGAATTTGTAAAGGCGTTTTTCTAGGATAACATAAGAGGTGGTAAAGGTATTGCTTGAGTTTCTTGAGCGGAGGTTTTTAAACCTAAATCTCTTGGTGGATTGGGGGTTAGAGACTTGGTTGGTTTCAATGATGCTTTGCTGGGGAAATGGAAATGGCATAGACGTCAGGATAAGGAGGCGCTTTGGGTTAAGGTGGTTAACTCAAAGTATGAGAATACCATATATTTCTCATTTTCGGCTAATTCTTCTAGATGGTGGAAGGATTTGTGTAATGTTGGTTCTTCAGTTGACTTTATGGATGGTTGGTTTGGTGAGAACACTTGGAGGTCATTGGTGATGGGTCTTAAACTCGTTTTTGGTTAGATATTTGGATGGGAAATTAGAGTTTTAAAGAGACCTTCCCTAGACTTTTCACTTTAGCTTTGAATAAAGAGGCATATGTTGCAAAATGTGGTGATTGGTGTGATGATGTGTGGAAGTGAGAGGTGGTTTCGCGTAGGGATCTGCTTGATAGAGAGATGAATACCATTGTGAACTTGTATGACTTGATTCAAAATAAGTCCTACAAGAGGGTTGTAGCAGATAGCTAGAGCTAGAGTTTTGATGTATCTAGGGGATATACTGTCAAATCCGCTTATCTCAGTCAAGTGGATCAAAATCCTTCTCTTTTAGGTAACTCCTTAAAAATTTGTTGAATTAATTGTGTTCCCTAAAAAATCTGCTGTTTTATTTGGAAGCTAATTAGACAGAGAATTCTTACAAAGGTAGAACTATTTAAAAGGAACATTATTTAGAGGATTGATGACATTAAATGTGTTATTTGTTTGAACCATGTGGAATCCATTTAGCATTTGTTTATTTCTTGTGATTTTGCTTCTGTTGCGTGAAGAAGATTTTACTCTTGGTTACAAGTCTCTTTTCAACCTCCAAATTCGATTGGGGAATTCTTAGTAATGCATGATGCTCTTAGACCTAATGTAAAAAGGGAAAGTTTATGTAGGATGTTGTGGTTTGCCGTGGTTTGGTCCATTTGGATTATGAGGAATAATTTGATCTAAGCTAGGTCTTGGTTGTGGTTTCTCTCTAAAGTTGCCCAAACTTCTCTTGTGTTTGCAAATTGGTGTAATGATCCAAAAACTTGTAGTATATTAACTTCTAAAAAGATCAACTTCTTTGTCTTGAATTAGGTTAGCACCCTTTGTGTTGCTTTTAATACAATTTGCGTACAAAAAAAAACTTCATCTTTCCGCAATAAATGGTACACTCTCTAATTGCATGGACCAAATTATACACTTAATTTATTTTATTAAAAATTTAATTATTAAAATAAAATAACATTTATTTTTATTTTTATCTGTGACAATATTTTATCTTGCTCTTATATATCACTAAAGGCACAATAGGACAATCAAGACGATATAGATCTAGAGTAAAAAATGTTTTGTTGGTTGGGATGATTTTTGTTTATTTAAAGATTAAGAGAGAAGAAAAATGTCTCATCATTATCTATCAACTCCTTATCAAGAAAGTGAAAGAGCGGCCAATATTCACTACCAGATCTAAACTTGAGGAGAAAGAAAATACGATATTCATCACGTATATTTCTCCAATCCTTACAGGTTTTTGTTATAAAGTTTAAAATAAGGTCAATCATTTATTATCACATGTCTATCTACTTCAAGAAAGTCAAGTAGTATCCATATATATGCTACAATGTCTCAACTTAAAAGAGTTGAAGATATGATTATCATCCTTTTAATCCTTGTTATATTTTATTATTTAATATTTAAGTTTTGATTAGTCCTTATTATATTTTATTATTTAATATTTAAGTTTTGATTAAAAGCTAGTTAAATGTAATATAAAAATTTATTTCTCAGAATTTCAATTATTATTTACTATGAAAATGTAAAGGATAAAGAAAACTATTATTTAAACAAAAATGTATTTGTATTATTATTTGAATATTAATAAAATACATATTACTGAAATTACTATTTTATTGTAAGTTTAATTATTAATATTATTATTAATATTTTACTACAAAAATAACAATATAGTTATTTGTTGTAAAAAATAAGAAAATAAAATAAAAAAATAGAAGGGCAAAAAAGGCATACTAGATATAGTATGGTAGACTATATTAAGGATGGTGCCTTAGTTGTATCTTTTGTTGTATCAACATTGAAAACACATTGTTTATGTTAGACAATGACTCCATTAACATGATTTGAGGCCATTAACATTGTTTTGTTCAAGAATCGAATCACATAATTATTTTCTATGGGAGTCATAAGAGGTGTGATGGTTAGGATAAAAAATTTAAGGAATGAAGGGAAGGAGATTGGGGGTTCAAGCCTCATCCATAATAAATTAAAAAAAGGAGTCATAAGGTAGTCTGATGGTTATGATGTTAAAACTGTACCTTTACTCTCAAGGAACCATGGCTTCCATCTTCTTCTTTTTCTCTTCATGAGCTTCTTTTATGTTTCAGCCCACCTCTTTTTCTTTTTCTGTTTTTAGTTTATCTTTGGGGATTTTATGTTAGTTAAGTCCAATGCTTATTATGACATGTTGTCTAAGCTGATATTTAACAACTTTCCTCTTTTAGCTTTTCATTCATTCTATTCTTTTGCACTCACTGATTCTATGAAGTGATTTTCTTCTTTTTTCTACAAGATTTAATAAGAGAATCTTTATTCTTCTTTAATCTTTGTTCCTTCTTTTCCACTGCACTAAAGAAACCAAGATGGTTTTAGAGCATATGATGCTCTGATTCGTCTTAAAGGTTCTTTGCTTCCTTTTTCTTCTATAAGAAAAAAAAATCACTTGCCTTCTTCCCTATCCTTCTTGCTACTTCACACAAAAAATGGCCAATCTAAATCTGGAACAATATTGTAACCTTTACTTCCCCAACTCGAATGAGAACCCTGCCTTGATCCTAGTCACACTCTTATTGAATGAAACCAATTACTATTCATGGTCAAGAGCAATGAAGCTTGTTCTTGATTCAAAGAATAAGCTAAGCTTCATTGATCCCAGCCTTCCTCAACCTGCATCAGGTGACCCTATGTATCACCCATGGAAAAGATGCAATACCATGATCTTATCATGGATACAACATTCAGTGGAAGAATCAATAGTGAAGTCAATCCTATGGATGAACTCAGCTGCAGAAGTATGGAAAGACCTTCAAGAAAGGTTCTACCAAGGAGACATGTTTCGAATTGCAGAGTTACTTGAAGACTTTTATCATTTAAACCAAAATAATCTTACTATTTCTGAAATTTATACCCAGTTAAAAAGTATATGGGAAGAAATTGAGGAGTGTGCATATCCCAAACTGTAAGTGCATCACACCATGTTCTTGTGGATTGATTCAATGTGTTAGAACCTATAGAGAACAAACCTATGTCATTAGGTTTCTAAAAGGGTTAAATGAGCAATATACTCATGTAAGATCCCAAATTATGTTACTTGACCTCCTTCCCAATATCAGCAAGACTTTTGCCTTATTGGCCCAACAAGAAAGACAATTCAATCTCTATACCCTCCCCACACTAGAAACATAAACAAGAATTTTGAACATTAACTCTAGATCCAAGTCTCTGCCAAAGTCTACTAGAACACAATTATTTTCTAATTTTAGAGGCAGAGGGCTCCACTTATAGAGGAAAAGACACTAGACAAACTAGACCAAGTAGGAATCAACCAAATAGATTTTGTGCCTTTTATGAAAGGACAAATCACGTTATTGAGACCTGTTTTCTCAAACACGGGTATTCCCTAGGTATCAAAGTGGTAAGTCAACAAGAATGGTTAATCACACCACTGGATTCGCTCTGGATAAAGAAGGTGATGATTCTCATGACCTTCAACAACCTCAATCAACCCAAGGTAAAAACAGGACCTTCATTGAAGAAGAGGTGTAATGGATTCTTGACCTCCTCCAACAATTCAAGAAGATAGGTCACACCATCAACTCTGTTGTGAATACCACCAATCCTCCAATGACAACAAGTAACACTAATTTAGAATGGCTGCTGGGCATAGGTGCTATAGATCACATAACTCACAATATTGCAAAAAAAAAAAAAAAACTCACCTATAAGTCTATAGCACCTTTGTCTATCACTTTGCCAAATGAAGACAAGGTCTCTACCTGCATTTCTGGGACAGTGCACCTCACTACCTCCCTCATTCTAACAAATGTTCTTCTTGTTCCTGAATTTCAAGTTAATCTTATATGTGTCAATAAATTACTGCATGATTTACAATACCATTTGATTATTACTCAGAAGCAATGTTTAATATTGCAGAATCATACCAAGAAGATGATTGGTTTAGCTAGGCTTCATCAAGGATTATTCATGCTTAACCTTGTAGCCTCAAGATTTATGATGACTAATTCTGCTTCCTCTACCACTAACACTGCTATTGATTACTTATGACACTTAAGACTAGGACATATTTCTGCTTCTGCTTTGTCTTTTTATATAAACAATATCCTTTTATTCCTATTCAACATGATTCTGCTCCTTGTGATGTTTGTCACATGTCTAGAGAAAAGAGACTACCCTTTGTTAATAGCACTTCTACTACAATGCAACCTTTTGATATATTACATGCTGATATTGGTGGCCATATTTTGTTCCCTCTTTATTTGGCCACAAATACTTTCTAACTCTTGTAGATGATCACACTAGGTTCACTTGGGCTTTACTTTTAAAAACTAAGGCAGAGGCTAGACTTCACCTCATTAATTTCATTGCTTTTATAGAAACTCAGTTTAATACCAAATTGAAATGCCTAAAACGTGATAGTGGAGATGAGTTTTTAATGCATGACTATCTTGCTGCCAAGGGTATCATTAATCAAAAAACTTGTGTTGAAACTCCAAAAAAATGGGGTTGTTGAGAGAAAACACCAACATATCCTCAATGTGGCAAGAACACTCTATTTTCAATGCCACCCACCTTCCAAATTTTGGAACTTTTCCATTAAACACTTTGTTTTTCTTATTAACAGAACCCCTACTCCTTTGTTGCAACACAAAAGCCCCTATGAGTGTTTATATCATACTCTCCCTGTTTTGGACAATTTAAGAGTCTTTGGTTCACTAGCCTATGTCACCACCCTTTAATCTCATAGAACCAAGTTTCAGCCTAGGGCCATTAAGACTATTTTTCTTGGTTATCAAGAAGGCACTAAAGGATATATCTTGTATGGCCTCAAATCCCATTCTATAGTCATTTCTAGAAACACAACCTTTTATGAAGACCAATTCCCCTTCCACCAAATCTCAGACAATACCCCCTCACCCATATGCAAACCCAACACCCTTCCCATACTAAACCTTTCTGACCTGCCCATCATTCCCTACCCAACCACCACCACGCAACACTCTAACCTTACTAAACATCCTCATCTTAGCCATACTCACCATCCTCATACACATTCTACTAGAGTCAGAAAACCCCTTTCCTATCTTTAAGACTACCATTGTAGTCTCCTATCATCTCGATCCAACAATAACATCCCTACAACAAGTACTCCTTATCCTATCAGTTCTTATATAAATTATGTTAATTGCTCTCCTTCATACATGAAATTTTGTCTTGCTGTTTCTATTACCAAGGAATCTACGTCCGACAAGCAAGCATCCATCATCCCTTGCTGGTATAAAGCAATGCAGCAGGAACTGGAAGCACTCAAACTCAACAACACCTGGTCTATTGTTCCTACACCACATGACAAATACATTGTTGGTTGTAGATGGGTGTATAAAACCAAATACCTGTAAGATAGGTCCCTGGACAGATATAAAGCCAGACTAGTGGCCAAAGGGTTCACACAAATGGAAGGTGTAGACTACTTTGAGACCTTCTCCCATGTGGTTAAAATCATAACCATCAGAGTCATTATAGCCTTGGCAGCTGCAAAATCCTGGTTCTTGGAGCAATTGAAGATCAACAATGCCTTCCTCCATGGCGAACTTCATGAAGATGTCTATATGCAACCCCCTCCTGGCCTTCTTCCTCCTAACTCAACTATAGTATGCAAACTCCATAAGTCGATATATGGACTCAAACAGACCAGTTGCAAATGACACACAACTCTCTCTACAAAACTCATCTCTTTAGGTTTTAACCACTCATCAGTTGACCAAGCACTCTTTACAAAGTCCCAACAACTCATTCACATCAATTCTGGTCTATGTAGATGACCTTGTCCTTACTGGTAATAACCTCTCTAATATTAATTTTGTCAAAACTATTTTGGACAATGCCTACAAAATCAAGGATCTTGGTCACTTGCGTTACTTCCTTGGGCTTGAAATTTCAAGTGTTCACAAGGCATCCATCTCAACCAATGCAAATATACACTCTATTTGTTAGAAGAATCGAGCAAATTGGCTTCCAAACCAGCATCTACTCCTTTTGACCCTGCTATCAAACTACAAATGAAACAAAGATCTCCTCTTCAAGACCTTTCCTCATATAGAAGACTTGTTTGCAAACTCATATATCTCACCATTTCTAGACCTGATATCTCATATGTTATGCAACAATTAAGCTTATACATGTCTCAACCTCATTCTACTCACATCACAACTGCCTTACATGTCCTACACTATGTTAAAACTGCCCCATCTCAAGGCTTATTCTTCTCCTCTTCTTCTTCCTTGAAGCTATCTGCCTTTGCTGATTGGGATAGGCTAGTTACCTTGATACCCGCAAATCAATCACTAGTTTATGCATTTTTATGGGTTCTTTAATCATCTTTTGGAAGACCAAGAAACAAAATATTGTTAGTCGTTCTTCATCTGAAGCTGAATATCGAGCATTGGGCACCCTGACATGTGAAATACAATGGATGCATTACCTCTTTCACGATCTGCATCTTTCACCATCAACATCCACTTCAGTTTACTATGACAATCGCTCTACCATATATCTATCCCACAATCGTGTGTTTCATGAACACACTAAACATATCGAGATAGTTTGTCATGTCGTTCGAGAGAAAATTCAGCAAAGAATTGTTCATCTTCTTCCAATTTCTTCTACATATCAACTCGTCGATGCCTTTACAAAGCCTCTTCCGCCTAAGACTTTCAAGCTTTTCATTTCCGAGTTGGGACTCTCGGATTTGCACTACCCACCTTGAGGAGGATGTTAAAGTTGTACCTTCACGCTCAAGGAACCATGGCTTCCATCTTCTTCTTTTTCTCTTCATGAGCTTCTTTTATATTTCAACCCACCTCTTTTTCTTTTTCTGTTTTTAGTTTATCTTTGGGGATTTTATGTTAGTTAAGCCCAATGCTTATTATGGCATGTTGTTTAAGTTGGTTTTTAACAACTTTCCTCTTTTAGCTTTTCATTCATTCTATTCTTTCGCACTTACTAATTCTATGAAGTGATTTTCTTCTTTTTGCTGCAAAATTCAATAAGAGAATCTTTATTTTGCTAAAGAAACCAAGATATGATGAAAGGGTTAAGGAATGAAGTGAAAGAAATTAAGGGTTCGAGTCTCACCTACAACAAATACTAACATTTGTCTAGAAAAAAATAACATAATTATTTTCTATAAGACTTAACGATTGAAACTACGTCACATGTACATTGTGTTTAGTAGGTACACACTGGAATTAGTCTAAATCTACCCAATTCTTTCAAATATATAAATTAAACATTAATTGATATATTCCCTTGCTTATACCTACACAATTCCTTTTGCAATGACAAATTTAAAATACATTACATTGATAAAAATTTCTTTAAGGTCATTCCATACTTGTAAAGCTATTTTTTTATATAGAAATAAATGTTAGTATTTGTTGTGGTTGAAACTCGAACCCTCACTTTCTATCATTATTCCTTAAACCATCACCCTAATTATCAAATCATCTTATAACTTTTTTTAATTTGTTGTGTGTAAGACTTGAACAATCAATTTCTTTCACTTCATACCTTGAACCATTCACCCTAACAATCTGACCATCTTATAATTCCCCACTTGTAAAGCTATTACAAGCCAAAAATACTTTGAACTAATAATGAAGAACCTACTTAATGGTTGATCCAAGATAAAACTAGTGTATTGCATCTATACCAAACACCATAAAGAGGATCATCTATAGCCTATCTATGAAGCTGGGGTTTTATCAACAAATATTACACTTTATTCCTTGAATTCAAATCTGAGTCACGACTCTTGACTAAGAATGAGATACATTGACTTATGGATTCTCATTACATACATATAATATTTACTAGTTGGGTCATTGAGAGGGTTAAGAAGAGAAATTACATTAGCCATGATATTATAGTGCTATGTTTTTTTGTTCAATTATTAGGAAGGTTAAGAAGGTTTATTGAGAGATGATAGGGAAATTTTCTTCAACTGGCGCACAATAGAGCTTTCTTTGATAACTCCCTTGAATTAATCATATGATTGCCAGCATATACGCAATCTTTGCAAAATATAAAGTTAAGATAGTTAAGAATGTAAAATAATGGTGATATATATATATATATGTATATATATATGTGTGTATATATATATGTATATATATATGTATATATATGTGTATATATATATGTATATATATAACTCTCGATTTCCAGAACTTAATGTTTCAGCTTTACATTATGTTGATTTATTCAATTTTCCTCTAGCACTAACTATCAGCATGTTTCACATTCATTTGAGATAAGAACTATGACCCTTGTATTTGACTGCTACTTAGATCAGTATCACATCTAATTTGAAAATATCCAGCAAAATATGTAAACTTAAGCTGACCTAATAACTTGATCATTAGGAAAGATCATATCTCATCATATAAGGATTAGATACTTTAATGACATGATTAACATTAGAACACTTCTTCAACTTAGAAAGCCAGCACAATCCAAACCATTATCTAGATACACTTGTTGAAGTTTTAGACTAGCTAAAGATAGTAACTAATTAAGCACTTAAGCCCTTGTTTTCATGTAGAACATAAACTTAAGGCTTTCCAGGAGATTTTGGATCATGGGCTGGATTTGGTCTTGTTCTAGGGTAGTCTTCAACATCCAACATCATTCTGCTCTCTACAACTCCTTTCTCCATGTCAAATTCTTCATCTTTGTTCCATAACCCCACTACCACATCCTCCTGCAAGTTAAATAAGATTACATTTCAGATTCAATAATGGTTATGCTTAACATTCACCCTAAGAACTAAAGATATAGTTATAAATGGTAAATATATATTGAAAGTGTAAGTCTAATACTTCTTATTATATTAAATATATTACTTCCAAATAGAAGGTCCTCTTTTTTCAACTCCTTGTGAGGTTAAAATATCCCAAAAAAATATAAAGGTTATATTATTAATGAGAATAGTAAGTTACTAACCTGTAGATTAGAAAAGTTAGATTTAAAATCTGTGAACTTGATTTCTTTTAAGGGACATCAGAACTTGGAATCTTGCTATGAACTTTACAATTTTTAGTTCTTTGAATATAATAATTTCACTCTTTTAATTTGAATTTTCAAATATTAATCAATGAAGACAAAACCCGAATCTGTCAAGATTGTAAGTTTAATTATTAATATTATTATTAATATTTTACTACAAAAATAACAATATAGTTATTTGTTGTAAAAAATAAGAAAATAAAATAAAAAAATAGAAGGGCAAAAAAGGCATACTAGATATAGTATGGTAGACTATATTAAGGATGGTGCCTTAGTTGTATCTTTTGTTGTATCAACATTGAAAACACATTGTTTATGTTAGACAATGACTCCATTAACATGATTTGAGGCCATTAACATTGTTTTGTTCAAGAATCGAATCACATAATTATTTTCTATGGGAGTCATAAGAGGTGTGATGGTTAGGATAAAAAATTTAAGGAATGAAGGGAAGGAGATTGGGGGTTCAAGCCTCATCCATAATAAATTAAAAAAAGGAGTCATAAGGTAGTCTGATGGTTATGATGTTAAAACTGTACCTTTACTCTCAAGGAACCATGGCTTCCATCTTCTTCTTTTTCTCTTCATGAGCTTCTTTTATGTTTCAGCCCACCTCTTTTTCTTTTTCTGTTTTTAGTTTATCTTTGGGGATTTTATGTTAGTTAAGTCCAATGCTTATTATGACATGTTGTCTAAGCTGATATTTAACAACTTTCCTCTTTTAGCTTTTCATTCATTCTATTCTTTTGCACTCACTGATTCTATGAAGTGATTTTCTTCTTTTTTCTACAAGATTTAATAAGAGAATCTTTATTCTTCTTTAATCTTTGTTCCTTCTTTTCCACTGCACTAAAGAAACCAAGATGGTTTTAGAGCATATGATGCTCTGATTCGTCTTAAAGGTTCTTTGCTTCCTTTTTCTTCTATAAGAAAAAAAAATCACTTGCCTTCTTCCCTATCCTTCTTGCTACTTCACACAAAAAATGGCCAATCTAAATCTGGAACAATATTGTAACCTTTACTTCCCCAACTCGAATGAGAACCCTGCCTTGATCCTAGTCACACTCTTATTGAATGAAACCAATTACTATTCATGGTCAAGAGCAATGAAGCTTGTTCTTGATTCAAAGAATAAGCTAAGCTTCATTGATCCCAGCCTTCCTCAACCTGCATCAGGTGACCCTATGTATCACCCATGGAAAAGATGCAATACCATGATCTTATCATGGATACAACATTCAGTGGAAGAATCAATAGTGAAGTCAATCCTATGGATGAACTCAGCTGCAGAAGTATGGAAAGACCTTCAAGAAAGGTTCTACCAAGGAGACATGTTTCGAATTGCAGAGTTACTTGAAGACTTTTATCATTTAAACCAAAATAATCTTACTATTTCTGAAATTTATACCCAGTTAAAAAGTATATGGGAAGAAATTGAGGAGTGTGCATATCCCAAACTGTAAGTGCATCACACCATGTTCTTGTGGATTGATTCAATGTGTTAGAACCTATAGAGAACAAACCTATGTCATTAGGTTTCTAAAAGGGTTAAATGAGCAATATACTCATGTAAGATCCCAAATTATGTTACTTGACCTCCTTCCCAATATCAGCAAGACTTTTGCCTTATTGGCCCAACAAGAAAGACAATTCAATCTCTATACCCTCCCCACACTAGAAACATAAACAAGAATTTTGAACATTAACTCTAGATCCAAGTCTCTGCCAAAGTCTACTAGAACACAATTATTTTCTAATTTTAGAGGCAGAGGGCTCCACTTATAGAGGAAAAGACACTAGACAAACTAGACCAAGTAGGAATCAACCAAATAGATTTTGTGCCTTTTATGAAAGGACAAATCACGTTATTGAGACCTGTTTTCTCAAACACGGGTATTCCCTAGGTATCAAAGTGGTAAGTCAACAAGAATGGTTAATCACACCACTGGATTCGCTCTGGATAAAGAAGGTGATGATTCTCATGACCTTCAACAACCTCAATCAACCCAAGGTAAAAACAGGACCTTCATTGAAGAAGAGGTGTAATGGATTCTTGACCTCCTCCAACAATTCAAGAAGATAGGTCACACCATCAACTCTGTTGTGAATACCACCAATCCTCCAATGACAACAAGTAACACTAATTTAGAATGGCTGCTGGGCATAGGTGCTATAGATCACATAACTCACAATATTGAAAAAAAAAAAAAAAAACTCACCTATAAGTCTATAGCACCTTTGTCTATCACTTTGCCAAATGAAGACAAGGTCTCTACCTGCATTTCTGGGACAGTGCACCTCACTACCTCCCTCATTCTAACAAATGTTCTTCTTGTTCCTGAATTTCAAGTTAATCTTATATGTGTCAATAAATTACTGCATGATTTACAATACCATTTGATTATTACTCAGAAGCAATGTTTAATATTGCAGAATCATACCAAGAAGATGATTGGTTTAGCTAGGCTTCATCAAGGATTATTCATGCTTAACCTTGTAGCCTCAAGATTTATGATGACTAATTCTGCTTCCTCTACCACTAACACTGCTATTGATTACTTATGACACTTAAGACTAGGACATATTTCTGCTTCTGCTTTGTCTTTTTATATAAACAATATCCTTTTATTCCTATTCAACATGATTCTGCTCCTTGTGATGTTTGTCACATGTCTAGAGAAAAGAGACTACCCTTTGTTAATAGCACTTCTACTACAATGCAACCTTTTGATATATTACATGCTGATATTGGTGGCCATATTTTGTTCCCTCTTTATTTGGCCACAAATACTTTCTAACTCTTGTAGATGATCACACTAGGTTCACTTGGGCTTTACTTTTAAAAACTAAGGCAGAGGCTAGACTTCACCTCATTAATTTCATTGCTTTTATAGAAACTCAGTTTAATACCAAATTGAAATGCCTAAAACGTGATAGTGGAGATGAGTTTTTAATGCATGACTATCTTGCTGCCAAGGGTATCATTAATCAAAAAACTTGTGTTGAAACTCCAAAAAAATGGGGTTGTTGAGAGAAAACACCAACATATCCTCAATGTGGCAAGAACACTCTATTTTCAATGCCACCCACCTTCCAAATTTTGGAACTTTTCCATTAAACACTTTGTTTTTCTTATTAACAGAACCCCTACTCCTTTGTTGCAACACAAAAGCCCCTATGAGTGTTTATATCATACTCTCCCTGTTTTGGACAATTTAAGAGTCTTTGGTTCACTAGCCTATGTCACCACCCTTTAATCTCATAGAACCAAGTTTCAGCCTAGGGCCATTAAGACTATTTTTCTTGGTTATCAAGAAGGCACTAAAGGATATATCTTGTATGGCCTCAAATCCCATTCTATAGTCATTTCTAGAAACACAACCTTTTATGAAGACCAATTCCCCTTCCACCAAATCTCAGACAATACCCCCTCACCCATATGCAAACCCAACACCCTTCCCATACTAAACCTTTCTGACCTGCCCATCATTCCCTACCCAACCACCACCACGCAACACTCTAACCTTACTAAACATCCTCATCTTAGCCATACTCACCATCCTCATACACATTCTACTAGAGTCAGAAAACCCCTTTCCTATCTTTAAGACTACCATTGTAGTCTCCTATCATCTCGATCCAACAATAACATCCCTACAACAAGTACTCCTTATCCTATCAGTTCTTATATAAATTATGTTAATTGCTCTCCTTCATACATGAAATTTTGTCTTGCTGTTTCTATTACCAAGGAATCTACGTCCGACAAGCAAGCATCCATCATCCCTTGCTGGTATAAAGCAATGCAGCAGGAACTGGAAGCACTCAAACTCAACAACACCTGGTCTATTGTTCCTACACCACATGACAAATACATTGTTGGTTGTAGATGGGTGTATAAAACCAAATACCTGTAAGATAGGTCCCTGGACAGATATAAAGCCAGACTAGTGGCCAAAGGGTTCACACAAATGGAAGGTGTAGACTACTTTGAGACCTTCTCCCATGTGGTTAAAATCATAACCATCAGAGTCATTATAGCCTTGGCAGCTGCAAAATCCTGGTTCTTGGAGCAATTGAAGATCAACAATGCCTTCCTCCATGGCGAACTTCATGAAGATGTCTATATGCAACCCCCTCCTGGCCTTCTTCCTCCTAACTCAACTATAGTATGCAAACTCCATAAGTCGATATATGGACTCAAACAGACCAGTTGCAAATGACACACAACTCTCTCTACAAAACTCATCTCTTTAGGTTTTAACCACTCATCAGTTGACCAAGCACTCTTTACAAAGTCCCAACAACTCATTCACATCAATTCTGGTCTATGTAGATGACCTTGTCCTTACTGGTAATAACCTCTCTAATATTAATTTTGTCAAAACTATTTTGGACAATGCCTACAAAATCAAGGATCTTGGTCACTTGCGTTACTTCCTTGGGCTTGAAATTTCAAGTGTTCACAAGGCATCCATCTCAACCAATGCAAATATACACTCTATTTGTTAGAAGAATCGAGCAAATTGGCTTCCAAACCAGCATCTACTCCTTTTGACCCTGCTATCAAACTACAAATGAAACAAAGATCTCCTCTTCAAGACCTTTCCTCATATAGAAGACTTGTTTGCAAACTCATATATCTCACCATTTCTAGACCTGATATCTCATATGTTATGCAACAATTAAGCTTATACATGTCTCAACCTCATTCTACTCACATCACAACTGCCTTACATGTCCTACACTATGTTAAAACTGCCCCATCTCAAGGCTTATTCTTCTCCTCTTCTTCTTCCTTGAAGCTATCTGCCTTTGCTGATTGGGATAGGCTAGTTACCTTGATACCCGCAAATCAATCACTAGTTTATGCATTTTTATGGGTTCTTTAATCATCTTTTGGAAGACCAAGAAACAAAATATTGTTAGTCGTTCTTCATCTGAAGCTGAATATCGAGCATTGGGCACCCTGACATGTGAAATACAATGGATGCATTACCTCTTTCACGATCTGCATCTTTCACCATCAACATCCACTTCAGTTTACTATGACAATCGCTCTACCATATATCTATCCCACAATCGTGTGTTTCATGAACACACTAAACATATCGAGATAGTTTGTCATGTCGTTCGAGAGAAAATTCAGCAAAGAATTGTTCATCTTCTTCCAATTTCTTCTACATATCAACTCGTCGATGCCTTTACAAAGCCTCTTCCGCCTAAGACTTTCAAGCTTTTCATTTCCGAGTTGGGACTCTCGGATTTGCACTACCCACCTTGAGGAGGATGTTAAAGTTGTACCTTCACGCTCAAGGAACCATGGCTTCCATCTTCTTCTTTTTCTCTTCATGAGCTTCTTTTATATTTCAACCCACCTCTTTTTCTTTTTCTGTTTTTAGTTTATCTTTGGGGATTTTATGTTAGTTAAGCCCAATGCTTATTATGGCATGTTGTTTAAGTTGGTTTTTAACAACTTTCCTCTTTTAGCTTTTCATTCATTCTATTCTTTCGCACTTACTAATTCTATGAAGTGATTTTCTTCTTTTTGCTGCAAAATTCAATAAGAGAATCTTTATTTTGCTAAAGAAACCAAGATATGATGAAAGGGTTAAGGAATGAAGTGAAAGAAATTAAGGGTTCGAGTCTCACCTACAACAAATACTAACATTTGTCTAGAAAAAAATAACATAATTATTTTCTATAAGACTTAACGATTGAAACTACGTCACATGTACATTGTGTTTAGTAGGTACACACTGGAATTAGTCTAAATCTACCCAATTCTTTCAAATATATAAATTAAACATTAATTGATATATTCCCTTGCTTATACCTACACAATTCCTTTTGCAATGACAAATTTAAAATACATTACATTGATAAAAATTTCTTTAAGGTCATTCCATACTTGTAAAGCTATTTTTTTATATAGAAATAAATGTTAGTATTTGTTGTGGTTGAAACTCGAACCCTCACTTTCTATCATTATTCCTTAAACCATCACCCTAATTATCAAATCATCTTATAACTTTTTTTAATTTGTTGTGTGTAAGACTTGAACAATCAATTTCTTTCACTTCATACCTTGAACCATTCACCCTAACAATCTGACCATCTTATAATTCCCCACTTGTAAAGCTATTACAAGCCAAAAATACTTTGAACTAATAATGAAGAACCTACTTAATGGTTGATCCAAGATAAAACTAGTGTATTGCATCTATACCAAACACCATAAAGAGGATCATCTATAGCCTATCTATGAAGCTGGGGTTTTATCAACAAATATTACACTTTATTCCTTGAATTCAAATCTGAGTCACGACTCTTGACTAAGAATGAGATACATTGACTTATGGATTCTCATTACATACATATAATATTTACTAGTTGGGTCATTGAGAGGGTTAAGAAGAGAAATTACATTAGCCATGATATTATAGTGCTATGTTTTTTTGTTCAATTATTAGGAAGGTTAAGAAGGTTTATTGAGAGATGATAGGGAAATTTTCTTCAACTGGCGCACAATAGAGCTTTCTTTGATAACTCCCTTGAATTAATCATATGATTGCCAGCATATACGCAATCTTTGCAAAATATAAAGTTAAGATAGTTAAGAATGTAAAATAATGGTGATATATATATATATATGTATATATATATGTGTGTATATATATATGTATATATATATGTATATATATGTGTATATATATATGTATATATATAACTCTCGATTTCCAGAACTTAATGTTTCAGCTTTACATTATGTTGATTTATTCAATTTTCCTCTAGCACTAACTATCAGCATGTTTCACATTCATTTGAGATAAGAACTATGACCCTTGTATTTGACTGCTACTTAGATCAGTATCACATCTAATTTGAAAATATCCAGCAAAATATGTAAACTTAAGCTGACCTAATAACTTGATCATTAGGAAAGATCATATCTCATCATATAAGGATTAGATACTTTAATGACATGATTAACATTAGAACACTTCTTCAACTTAGAAAGCCAGCACAATCCAAACCATTATCTAGATACACTTGTTGAAGTTTTAGACTAGCTAAAGATAGTAACTAATTAAGCACTTAAGCCCTTGTTTTCATGTAGAACATAAACTTAAGGCTTTCCAGGAGATTTTGGATCATGGGCTGGATTTGGTCTTGTTCTAGGGTAGTCTTCAACATCCAACATCATTCTGCTCTCTACAACTCCTTTCTCCATGTCAAATTCTTCATCTTTGTTCCATAACCCCACTACCACATCCTCCTGCAAGTTAAATAAGATTACATTTCAGATTCAATAATGGTTATGCTTAACATTCACCCTAAGAACTAAAGATATAGTTATAAATGGTAAATATATATTGAAAGTGTAAGTCTAATACTTCTTATTATATTAAATATATTACTTCCAAATAGAAGGTCCTCTTTTTTCAACTCCTTGTGAGGTTAAAATATCCCAAAAAAATATAAAGGTTATATTATTAATGAGAATAGTAAGTTACTAACCTGTAGATTAGAAAAGTTAGATTTAAAATCTGTGAACTTGATTTCTTTTAAGGGACATCAGAACTTGGAATCTTGCTATGAACTTTACAATTTTTAGTTCTTTGAATATAATAATTTCACTCTTTTAATTTGAATTTTCAAATATTTAATCAATGAAGACAAAACCCGAATCTGTCAAGCATCTAGGGCACAATACAAAACCATGTTTCCTTAGAGGTTACTTAGTTTTCCCAATATATATTTAATAGAAAATTTAGCATATATATATGTGAGAACAAGATGTGTCCTAGAGAGTGAATAAAGAAAATTTGGGGAGGGAGAGAGGGAGGGAGAACCTTAACCTGATGATCTTGCACCGATGGAACCATTTTTCTGATCATAGAGCTTCCTATATATTCACAAGGTAAATCAGATTATAGATGTGAAACTAATTCTATGTACTTTAAGAAACCTATAATTAAAGGTTCTACATCAAAACCCTAAAACTATATGAAAGGTCTAAAACAGTAAAAAAACCCTTGATACTTACTTGTTGCAGGAACAGCACCAACATATATAATACAAGAAAGACCAAGAAGAATAACTAGAAGCCTTATGAGTGCTTTCTTCTCCATGATATCTAATAGAGAGAGATAGAGGAATATATAATATGAGATTGAAAGAATAATGTGTACAGTATGATGACATGCATCCCCTTAGGTATTTCTAGCTCAGGAGTTATAATATGTAATGTATTTGTCACATACCAACTAACATGGGATTAAGAGCTCAATATTTGATCATCAGTTTTGATATTATTTATTTTAATTTCTCGTAAACTTTTATTTTCTTTTAAATGTATGATTAATAAAATTCGTACATGTTAGGTATCAGTGGTTACAATACACCTAGAAGGGGTTGAATAGGTGTCGCGGTTAGAATAGCCGCTTTTCGAAACTCAACACTTAATGCTGAATCACCCCTAATTAATCGATTACAGGATGAAGATAATTGATTAACAGAAACAAGATAATCGATTAACGCAACAGTTTTAATCGATTAAACAGAAACAGTAAGCTATTACAGAAACGATTAATTGCAGAACAGTTAACCGATAATGGAACGAATAACAGAGCTTACAGATTTTGTATCAGAGCAACATCCAGTATAACATAAGAACAGAATGTATCAATTGAATCCACTATACCAAATAATCGATTGAAAACAGTAAAGAGAGAGAGAGAAAACAAATCCTGCAACGCGAATTTTTATCCTGGTTCGTTTGCTGTCCACTGCAAACTACATCCAGGCCTCTCGGCTGACTTGGGAGATTTCCTTCACTATAATCGAATCAATGTAATTACATGCACATTATCCAATTACAACA
>NW_017725185.1:325637-369633 GCF_001865875.1 Lupinus angustifolius
CTGATTCTGTTTTTCAAGTTTTCAGTTACAACAACTTAACAAACAGTTAGGTTAATCGATTAACGTAATGCCTTAATCGATTAACAGCATTTAAAAACATGTTCCAGTAGCAACCACTTTTCAAAGCAGTTGGGTTAATCGATTAAAGGATTTGGGTAATCGATTAACAACAATTAAAAGTGTATTTTTAAATGCAAAACATCAAATACGTTATGCACTTAGTTAATACATGTTTAACACTTAGTTTATGCCTAGAATGCACATATACATGTATTTATGTAATGCATGAACATATTATGAATGACATATCTCATGGATGAAATGATTTAAAAGATAAATGCATATGAGACATGTATTAGGTGCCCTAAGCCTTGACTCAACTTAAACTAGATTCTAGTCTAAGCCTAGTACAAATTAAAGACTTAAGCACGTTGATTTGTTGATGATCTTCAAGCTCTTTTAGGCACAAGTTGTCCTCATCAAAACCATAACATATTAGGAGAGCTTTCCAAAGTGTTCCTCTTGACATGCACACTTTCATTACACAGTCCTAAAAACAATGATGAAGTTATTCCTATTTTATATTCAGGAAACATTTTTTGATAATATATGTGTGATATTAAATAGGGTGATTGAGGTCGGGTTGCATTAATTTTTAGGCAAAAAGTCTAATCTAAAGACGTAAATAATATACCATTTAGTTCGGTTTGGTTGGTTAACATTAAGAAAACGAATCAATTTGTTACAAAATTTAGATGTGGTTTTGGTATGGTTTGATTCGTTTTTTTAGTAGAAAATTAAGTTTAACACACTTCTATAGTATCAAATTCACATATAAAATATATCTATTTTAAAATAATAACTTTAATACGTTTTCAAAGGGTTAAATTTACATAAAAAATCAACATGTATACTTTAAGACTATTAATACCAAGTGTAATACACAAAATATTTTTTTAGACATTAATAATATCTTTTGTACTAAAAATAAGAACGAATATAAAAATAAAAATGAAAGTTAAAGTAAAATACCATTAAAACAAACCAATAACAATCAACATAATTTTAATATTAAGAAAATGTTAATTAATAAGTAATAATATTTTTAAAAATTAGAAAATATGAAAATTGTAAATTTTATATTTTTAATTTGCAAGATAAATTAGATTTAGAAATGAAATAATTTTCAATTTTATGTATTTGTAATTATTATTTTTTCAATCTGGTTTCTAAAATTGGAACCAAAAACTGTTCCATAAGATTGGTTTTCTAAAACCCAGTAGAATACGATCCAAACAATTTTTACTTTTTGTGATTTTAGATTCTTTTCAGTTTTTTTATGGGTCAGGATCTGAACACCCCAATACTAAATACTCATCCCAAATGGATTAGACTTGGTGAGCTCTTTATAATTTAATTTTTACAAATATTTTCATTGCTTTTCCAATACGTTTTTTTATCATAACCAATAGGTTCCTGCTGCAAGACTTGGCATTTTTTTATGAGCAATGAAAGAGCACAATATTCATGCTCACCCATTTTGCAAAAGATTGATTGGTACCATAATCAATTCAACAACCCATTTAGCAGGTACCATAAGGCATTTAGAATTGGAGCTCCTTCCTTTGAAAGTTTCAATAATTATCAGATGTAATCTTTAATGCAAGAATATATATTACAATATTATGCTTAAAAGTTTTCTTGAAAACTTGGTAAATAGTAAACACATAGATCAGATTTATTAACTAGATCCCGTACAAAAATGAAGCATACATATACTAATAGTTCCACAGTTCATACAATGGAACAATTTCAAACAACAGTACCAATACCTTGTCGGTAATTATTAATAATTAGTATTTTTATTGTGGATGAGACTCAAACCTATAATTTTCTGCACTTCATTCCTGAAGTCTTTTATACTCATCATCAGACCACCTTATGACTTTCCTATTCCTCACTTAATGTAGAGAAAGAAATCTATATGATAAAATAGGAAGAATACATGACAATAGTAGCATGAATGATTAACAATTTTGTTAAATTAATATTTTTCTTAATTTATAAATAAACCTTAAACGACTTATGAAGGAACGGAAGGAGTATAATCAAAGGGATCATTTAAATTTTAATGTTAGTTTACCTTAAAATAATTAGTTAATATTGAAAATTAATAGACATATATTCATTAATGAACATGAATTTTTTAATTATACCAATTAACGAAAACAAATTCGCTAGACTAAATTTTTTATCACTAAAAAGTAGTTTTAGTAAAAATGTAATTAAATGATATTACCAAAATCAGACAATACTAATAAGTAGAAAAAAAGAATACACCAAAATATGATTAGTGAACGTAATTAAGGTTAAGAAGATTGTAAGTGTCTTAATATATATAAGATAGAGGTGTAAATAGTATAGGCGTCTTAATATGTTAAGATGCCATTGGTTTTCACTTTTTAAGGGTTAGAGTAACTTTTATAGTTTTTATAATAAATTTTGGTCTATTGCTGAGAAATAAATAAATAAATAAATAAATAACTCATAAAATGCTCTAGAAAGAAAGAACTTTTTCTAACATGTATTTGTGCTTTAGCCATTACCGTCCAACTAATTAGGCATACCCTTAAGGAGAATAACATGCATAATTAACTTCCCCACTGGGTAGCAACAATTTGGCCAAAATGTCGAACTATTTCCAGAAAATAAGAACTTTTTTCTTCTTTTTTTGTACAAACTTTTTTCAGTTCTTATATCCAGAAATTTAAAAACGGGTCATAAACGTGTCCATATCACTTTAGCTTTAAGTCTCTCCTAATATAAAAGATTCCTTAGTGCATAGAAGAACAAATTATTTTTGCTCTTTTTCTAAGTACTCATGAAGATCCCTAAAGTCCAGCATACCTATGATATATTGCTTCATTATGTGAACTCTCAGCTAATTAAAGTATGCTATACGTGTAGAATGTTAGATTTTTATGAACACCTTGGGGTTGTGTTACTAAGCTTCAATAATTGACACTTGTTAGGGTGACAAGGAGGGATCATATATTAAATATTAATTTAGGCTCACCAAATAATAGAGGTTTACAAAAACTGCAATATATTATTCCAGGTGTGAAGTGTTCTTTTTTCAAAGGAAAAAGTTTTGTAAGAACAATTTTAAATAATGTGATATCGACGGTGTGAACTTAATTTTCAATTTTCTAAAAGGGAAATGCTCAGGAATGAGAAAATGAAATCTATACCCAAGAAATTGTTATAATCATTATACGGTTCAATAGACTAATGGTTTCACTAATAAGAAATTAAATTACTATATTCAAATTGATAACGGACAAAGTGGTGGTCTGTGAGACTCCATTAAATTCTTTGAAAGTGATAGTTGTTCGGAGGAGTAATCACATATTCTAAAAGAGATTACTTTTTTATTCATATCACAAAACATATCATTAGTTGTACACAAAAAAAGTGGGATCTCTCATATTACTAACAATATTTTATATGTCTACATTTTACATTTATCCAACTTTTCAATTATTATTTTATTTCTTCATATATATGCTTTGATACAAGTATATATATATATATATAATGCATTTTGTTTGGTTGTTTGGTTAAATGAACATGTGTCAAATTCATAAGCCATCCATTCCAAATTTCCAATCAAACAGTTACAGAATACGTATATCTACAATTGTTTTATGAATTATTTGAAGTTTTATGTAGTGCTGAATTATTCAATAAATTTGTTAATAAAAAAGATTGAGTGCGTTGGTAGGTAGGTGTTAAGCACCATTATGGGTATCATCAACTTGGAAGAAAGCAAATATTGATATTGTTGCACATCGAGGTATCGCAGATCAATTAGTATCCACTATTAATGTGAACCCAGTCCGTACGGACCCTCAGCAACAATTTATGAACCTAATTATGCTATGGCCCTATCAAGTATCATTGAAATAACTACGTTTATATTGGGCCTATAACCTGGCTTTCCAACATTCTTTATAATCAGCTGGTAGTGTAAAGATACACCCATTGTATAATTCTTTATATATTTGTATTACTTTTTTAAGAGTTGATGATGATTATGTAGTAATAATATATAAAATGTATAATTTTTTATATATTTTTTTTCTCTTATTAAAAAGTAGTTTTTCTTAACAGAAAAAATAATGTTTAGGCATTAGAGAAAAAGTGAATTTTCTCAATTTGTGCAGGTTCGTGGATCGATTTTATGGAATTTTAGATGAAAAATCATGTGATTTAAAGATATAATTAATATGTGGTATGTTTGGTTCAATTGGTTTATACTAAAATAATTTATTCATTCTGATTTAAAAATTATACGAGTTTTATGTTTGGTTTGTTCAATAAAAAATTAATACAGTTTCAAAGTTTCAACTGCACATAAACACCACAAAAACATATATATTTCAAAATAACAAGTTTAATACATCTAATAGTGTCAGGTTCATAGAAAAAACTAATAAATTTACTCCAACATTTCAAATATAAAGTTCAATACACATAGAAAAATTAATTCAATATTAATAATATCCATCAGCAACATAAATAAATTCAATAAAAAATAAAAGAAATAACACAAATAAAATCAACAATAGCACCAAAACTAAAAAAACAACAAAATTAAAAACAGACACATAACAGCACTAGTAGCCCACTTTGTTGAGAAACATACTTTATGTGTATAACTAGAAATTATCTTTCAATCTGGATTGGTTCATTTCCTAAAATCAGAATATAAAACCAATCCAATCAATCAGTTTATTAGAAAAAACAACCCAACACCATCTAAGAAAATTTGGTTGTTTGAACCAATTTTTTATTTCCTTTTCAAAATAATCTAGATCTAAATATAGTTAGACTCTACACCTCAATGTTAGCATTGGGTAATAGAAAGTTTTATTTTTAATTTTCATTCTTAAAAGATCAACCAGTGAAAAACATTAAAGATTGAAATGGGGCTATACACGATCGCACCATATTTATGAGTTAGAGGATAAGAATTAAGGAGTCATTTGGTTACAAAAATCAAAATTTATTTTTCTTCTTCTATTATTGCATTACTCTTATAGTTGATTTTTGAATAATGTTTATTAATTTAATATGAAATTAAAAGTATTACATCATTTTCAAACATAAAAGGAGAGATAGCATCAAAAGTGCAAAATAATATAAGAAATAATAAATAGGGAATTAATATGAAACATCTAAATATGTTGATGTTTTCATTGAAACATCTAAATGTGTTTGATGGAATATCCCTTCAAAGCATAAAAGTTATGGAGTCTAGATTGTAATCTATTATCAGACCTAACATACTTTAATTTTCCATCAAACCTAGTTTCAATCAGATTAGCAAAAGACTTAACTAAATTGAAGTTTCTGACTTTGTTTTTATGAAGAATAACTGTGTCTTGATTTATCATCTGCGATAGTAAAAAGATATCCTTTTCCTAAAGTAGATAGAATATATATTGACCCCCAAATATCAATTGTATTATATAAAAGATTTCTAGAGACTTAGAATTATTGTTTTAAAATAACAACTTTTCTTTAGCAAACTGACACACTTCACATGGCTATTAGGATAACTACATTTTCTGAATGGAACGACTTTGCTCAAGAGCTTGTCATGTGAGAGATGTAAAAGCCTCCTATGCTAGACATTATTACTATTCGTAGAAAAATGGTTTACACAATTTGATGGATTGGCTCCTAAAATTCATTACATACGAGCCTTCTTTTTTTGATAAGCGAAAATGTATTAAAGAAGCACAAGGGGTGCTAACCCAGTACAAGAGAAAGATCATAAATTGATCTTTTTAGACGAAATAGAAATACAAGCAATTGGGTCATTACACCAATTAGCAAAGAGTAAAGAAGTTGGAGCAACTTTTGATTGAAACCAAGACCAAGATCGGACTTGAATGAGATCCATTATGTGCATAAAACTCATTGGCTTATTAGAGAAAATGACATCATTCCTCATAATCCATATAGACCACACAACAGCAAACCATATCATCCTCCACATCCGAGAGCCACTAGTTCTATGATCAATAACATCATGCATGTTCAATGATTCAATGATTGTTGTAGGTTTCGACTCATCAACTTGAAGCCACAAATGAACACCTTTCCAAACAGAAGAAGCAAACTCACAAGATAGAAAAAGATGCTCAATTGACTCGTCATGGTTCTTGCAAAAAATGCACTTCAATTCCTCAGTCCTAAGAATAACTTGCCTTTTGAAAAGCTCAAACTTTATAGGAATTCTATATCTAAGAAGTTTCCAGACAAAACAACATATTTTTGATGGAACGCAGTTAATCCAAGACTTAAGTAAAATGTTACCTAGAGGCATAATACTAGAATCAACTTGAATGAGATAAGCCGACTTCACCACATAATTCCCGGAAGCATGAAGACCCCATCTCCATTTGTCAGCGATATCCTTCTTGCAAGAGTGATGACGAATCAAATCATACATATTTCTAACCATACTCTCCTCTCTATCAAACACATGACGACGCCATTGATACATACAAGCCTTCTTTAACTTTAGTTATACCAATCATCCTCTTTAACCTCGGTTACACCAATCATCTTTACTGCGTTCTCATCCCGTGTTAAACATTTAGAGTAAGGTCAATTTGTATTTGAGAGTATTGGTTAGTTTAGAAATAGAAATAAGATTGAAGTTAAAGATTGGTATGTAAAGTACATTGGCTAAGTATAGGTCAAAAGAGAACAACACAAATGCCTGAAATACTAGTACTAACATCACTTCCCTCTAGTAATTTAACTGGTATAGGATTGGTCCTTCTAAAATATTGGAATTCAGATAAAGAGTAGGAGATATGATCTGTTGCTCTTGTATCAAGAATTCATTTCTTTTGGGTACAACATACATGGTTTACCCGTGTCATCAACAAGCCGTAAGTAATGACTTGGTTTGCATTATGATGCTATTGAGAACTAGAATGCTTTAGAATTGCTAATATGACTTTGTGTTGAGCTGGAATGAAAGCAAAATTTGGATCATATTGAACTTTTTTTAGATAGCCAAAAGTTTTTAAACCATGAATAGTACATAGACAACCAACACAGCTAGCACACCAGGCCAATCAATTTTTTTTAAGCAAAGGTGGCAGAGCACCCGAGGAACTTGAATTAATTAAAAGGAGAAGAGATTACATGGATTGAAATCTATAGCTAGGCATTCTAGCCATGTTTCTAAAGAAATCATATTCCATAAAGCTTGGAGCTTTATGCCATAGAGAAAAGGTCTTAAACATAATGCCAAAGTTGGCAAGTTTGTCAGCACAAGAATTTCCCCCCCTATAAATGTGTGAAATATAAAAGTTCATAGTTGAAATTGTATTGCAACATCTCAACCATTTGTTTAGAAGCCTCCAAGGAACCATGTCATGCCCTTTGAAGATATCAACCACCAAGGATGAATCACAATCAAGCCAAATGTTGTTCCAACCCTTATTTTTAGCAAAATCAATAGCCAACATAGCTAAATTGAGCTCAGCAAATAAGCCATCATGCACACCAAAGTAATCAGCAAAACAAGCTAAGATTTCACCCCTGAAGTTCCTGAAAATGACACCAACTCTAGAATGACCAAGGCTACCTTTAGCAGCTCCATCCGAGTTGATTTTGACAGTAGAACTAGTAGGAGGAAACCATCTGACCTTAGTTATTTTTGGAGCAGCTTTATAGTTGATGTTGATGTTTTTTTTAAGCAAAGGTGGCAAAGCACCCAAAAATCATATATTGAAGTGGAAGGAGATTACATGGATAGAAATCTATAGTTAGGCATTCCAGCCTTGTTTCTATAGAAATCATAAGCCATAAAGCTAGGAACAACATGCCAAAGAGAAAACTTCTTAGACGTAATAGCAAAATTGGCAAGTTTGTCGGCACAATTGTTACCCTCCCTATAAATGTGAGAGACATGGAAAGTCATTGAAGAAATTGTGGAAGCAAACCTCAACCATTTGTTTAAAAGCCTCCAAGGAACCGTGCCATGCCCTTTGAATATATCAACCACCAAAGATGAGTCACACTCAAGCCAAATGTTTGTCCAACCATTTATTTTAGAAAAATCAATGGCCAACATGGCTGCATTTAGCTCTGCAAATAAGGCATCATGAACACCAAAGTAATCACCAAAACAAGCTAGAATCTACCCCTTGAAATTCCTGAAAATTGCACCACCTCCCGAATGTCCAGGATTCCCTTTAGCTGCACCATCAGAGTTAATTTTGACCTTGGAACCAAAAGGAGGGAGCCAATTGACCTCCACTATTTTAGGAGCAGTATTATAGTTGATGTTGATGTTCAGAGACCTAAGGATTGCAAATTCCTGCATGGAATTGTGAGCAATTGCTTTTGAGCATACTTTAGAATTGCGAATTCCTGCAAAGAAGTGTGAGCAATTGCTGTGGAGCAATTACCCGATAAAGTAATTGAAACCTTGATCCTTATGATATCATAATGTTATCTTCATCAATTAAATCATCAACGCATCCAATTAAGTTGTTTTGTTTTGTAGGGAAACCCATGTTTCTTGTGGCAAACATCCGCTGACCAATTTTGATACAAAATGTGAAGACTTTACAATTGAAACCTTTGCCTTTATATCATCTTCCACCATTTGAGTTTGACCCTCTAGAAACTCCATTGTAATTATTGAAGCCTCTATATCCTCTACCTCTAGATCTCCATCAACCTGAAATATTTTCAATAGTACTTGCAAGAATCTTTGATTCATCAAAAGGAATACTTATTTATTTTTGTGTTTGGAAATAACTTCATCAACATGATTTGAGACCTCGTAGTAGAATATTGCTCATTGAGCCTTTTTAATAATCTAATTACATAATCATTTTCTCTATAAGACTTAACAATTGAAGCTAGTTTACATGTACATTTGTGTTGCATAATTACACAATGTAATTGATTTAAAGTTATCCAATTCTTGCTATAATTCCTTCAAATATGTAATGTAATCATTATTTGGCAAAATCACTTGCTTAAAACTATACAATTTCAGTTGTAAATCACAAATTCAAAATTCATCACCTTGATAATATCTTTGTTTGATGTCATTCCACACTTCAAAAGGTGTTTCAAGCCAAAAAATACTTTGAACTATTGAAACATCTTGTGAATGGTTGATCCAAGATAGAAGAATTAGAGTATTGCATCTATCCCAAATATCATAAAGAGGATCATCTATAACTGGTTTAGGAAGAGTTCGATCAACAAATTGTACTTTGTTCCTTGACTTCAAATCCATAGTCATGACTCTTGATTACGGATGATAGTTTCCTCCGATTAATGGAGATGAGACTAAATTGGCCTATGGATTCTGATTATGATGCATACCATTTGGACTAGTTGGATCATTGAGAGGGTTAACAAGACAAATCACATTAGCAGTGGTATTAGTCCTATGTTTTTTGGTTCAATTTTTAGGAAGGTTAAGAAGGTTGATAGGGAGATGTTCTTCAACTCATGCATAACAGAACTTTAATTGAAGCCCTGATACCATGTCAAAAAATAAGAAACATGGTAATGGCCATTAGAGAACGATGCAGGTAATAAGGAATGAAAATGAAAGGGAAAACTAGAAAGGGAATTCTCTTGAAAGTGAATAATGCTTCATTGAATTAATCATATGATTGGCAGCATATATGCAATCTTTGCAGAATAGTATTTCAAATTATAAATATTATTAAGCATACATATATAAGATAGCTAAGAATGTGAAATAATCATGATATATACACAAAACTTTCCATTTCCAGAACCTTCATAAATTTTCCTCTTGCACTAACTATCCGCATGTTTCACATTGATTTGAGATAAGAAATTAAGAACTATGTCCCTTGTATTTGACTGTAACTTAGATCAGTATCACATCTAATTTGAAAATGTTCAGCAGTAAACCAGAGTTAATTCACATTTTACTAAGGAAATAGAGATTATAAACAATACCCGATATTTAAATATTAATCTACAAATTAACCAATACAAGCCTCACACAATTACTTCATATATAGAATACAATATCTTTTGCGTATCTTACATCTCCAAGCCCTTACAACTCATATATGTAAACTTAAGCTGACCTAATAACTTGATCATTAGGAAAGATCATATCTCATCATATAAAGATTAGATACTTTAATGACATGATTAACATTAGAACACTTCTTCAACTTAGAAAGCCAGCACAATCCAAACCATTATCTAGATACACTTGTTGAAGTTTTAGACTAGCTAAAGATAGTAACTAATTAAGCACTTAAGCCCTTGTTTTCATGTAGAACATAAACTTAAGGCTTTCCAGGAGATTTTGGATCATGGGCTGGATTTGGTCTTGTTCTAGGGTAGTCTTCAACATCCAACATCATTCTGCTCTCTACAACTCCTTTCTCCATGTCAAATTCTTCATCTTTGTTCCATAACCCCACTACCACATCCTCCTGCAAGTTAAATAAGATTACATTTCAGATTAAAGTTGTCTAAGATTATGCAATTGCTAAATATATTGCCACTAAAGGGAAACACAAATAATGGGTTTTCTTAACAATATTTGCCCTAAGAACTAAAGATATAGTTACAAATGGTAAATATACAATAAAAGTGTAAGTCTAATACTTCTTAATATATTAAATACATTATTTCCAGATGCAAAGTCTTCTTTTTTGAACTCTTTGTGAGGTTAAAAAAATCCTAGAAATATTTTTGGATGATTAATGAGAACAGTAAGTTACTAACCTGAAGAAAAAGAATTTGGATTTAAAACTTTGTGGACTTGAATTTTTTTAAGGGACATCAGAACTTGGACTCTTGCTTTGAACTTTTTAATTTTTAGATCTTTGAATATAATTTCACTCTTTTAATTTGAATTTTCAAATATTAATCAATGAAGACAAAACCCGAATCTGTCAAGTAGCTAGGGCACAATAAATAACCATGTTCTCTTAGAGTTTACTTAGTTTGCCCAATATATATTTTATAGAAAATTTAGCATATATATATGTGAGAACAATATGTGTCCTAGAAAGTGAATAAAGAACTTTTGTGGTGAGAGAGAGAGAGAGGGAGGGAGGGAGAACCTTAACCTGATGATATGACACCGATGGAACCATTTTTCTGATCATAGAGCTTCCTATATATTCAAAAGGTAAATCAGATTATAGATCTGAAATTAATCCCATGTAATTTAAAAAAAATAAAGGTTCTACATCAAAACCCTAAAGCCAAATGAAAGGTCTAAAACAGTAAAACCCTTGATACTTACTGGTTGCAGGAACAGCACCAGCATATACAATAGAAGAAAGCCCAATAAGAATAACTAAAAGCCTTATGAGTGCTTTCTTCTCCATGGTAGAGAGAGAGAGAGAAAGAGATAAAGGGATATATAATATGAGATTGAAAGAGAGGAAAAGAAGAGAGAAAAGCTTGGTGAGTTAGGAGTAGGGTTAAGAGGGTCCTTATATAGAAGAGTAAGGTCTAGAATTATTGAATTAAATATATGCAAAAGAAGAACACTACTATATGCACTATAGAAAAATAATGTGAACAGTATGATGACATGCATCCCCTTATGTATTTCTAGCTCAAGAGTTATAATACATAATGGATTTGTCACGTACCAACTAACGTAGGATTAAGAGTTCAATGTTTAACATTAAATAGGATGTTCTCAATTAGTTTGGATCGACTTTTAGGTAAAAAGTTATCTGATTCAAAGAAATAAATAATGTGTGTTTTTTGGTTTGGTTTGATTGATTTATATTAAGAAATTCAATTCAAAATTTATATGCAGTTAGTCCAATTTAATTCGTGTTTTAGTAGGAAAAAAAATAAGAAGACTAACATATTTAATAGTGTTTCAATTCAAATAGAAAAACATGTCTATTTCAAAATAATAAATTTAATATGTTTTAAAAGTAAGGCATGTAAACATTTATTTAAACATTAATAGCAAGAATGACAACAAAAATAAAAGCTAGAGCTAAAATAGAACACTGGAAAACAATATTAATAACAATCAGCATAATTTTAACAAGAAAATATTAACTAATAACATTTTTAACGATTAGAAAATATGAAAAAATTAAATTTTATATTATCAATTGCAATACTAATTAAACTTAAAAATGAAATAATCTTCAATTTTGTATATATGTAATTAGTATTAGTTTTGTCTACTTCCTAAAATTGGAATAAAAAATTGATCCTGACGGATCAGTTTTATAAAAACCAGTCTAATACGATTCAAATAATTTCTCATTTTTGTGATTTCAAATTTTTAAACTGTTGTTTTGGGTTTCTATTTTTGCAGAATATGAACACCCCTAATATTAAATTCTCATCTTAAATGGATTAGGCTTGGTGAGTTCTTTATAATTTAACTTTACAAATATTTTCATTCTTTTTACCAATACTTTTTTTTTTTTTATCATAACCAATACGTTCCTGCTTCAAGACTTGGTATTTTTTTTATGAGCAATGAAAGAGCACAATAGTCGTGCTCACCCATTTTACAAAAGATTTGATTGGTATCATAATCAATTCAGCAACCCATTTAGCAGCTATCATAGGGCGTTTAGAATTGAAGCTCCTTCCTTTGAATGTTTCAATAATTATCAGATGTAACCTTTTAATGCGAGAATATATATTACAATATTATGCTTAAAAGTTTTCTTGAAAACTTGGTAAATGGTAAACACATAGATCAGATTTATTAACTAGATCCCGTATAAAAAGAAAGCATACATGTACTAATACTTCAAATTTTGATACACTGCAACAATTTGAAACAGCACTTGGAAATATATAAATTAGTCTTCTAATTAACTCACACCGTTATTTTATAAGTGTTATTTAAAAAAACAATTTGTTTTTATTTTTTTGGAACAAATCAAAGTTCAAATCAATGCTAATTGTTTTTTATTGATTAATATAGCCTTTCCCTCACTTAATGTAGAGAAAGAAAACTGGACCAAATCAGGAAAATGATGTATCAAGCGGGGCAAAAGAGTCAAATGCTAATATTATGAAAAAAGGACAGGTGGCAACCGATCCTAATGATCAGATCATAAGGAAAAGTGAGAGGATTCCCATAACTAATTCCAAACTGCAGGATTTTTATTGGTCCAAAATCAGTATATAATGATGTGAGCAAGGGATTGATGGCATGGATGGAATGATTCTAAAATCTCTCACCTAATTTTCTATTATCCTTCTTCTTCTATACTTTCTATCTCCTACATTGCATTTTTCTATTATCCTCTATATTTTTACTGTTCTCAGTAGCTCACACTCATTATAAGAAACCCATCACTTGCATAATACAATATATAGAGAGAATTTTCCTTGTTCTTGAGTAAACAACTATTTTAGTTGTTACATTTGGCGCTTTCATTAACATGACTGAGAATACTCGCCTAAAAGAACTCACCTCAGACGTTTGGAGAATTTTGGAGCTCATATAGACTCGTGACAAAGAAATGGCCACTCGATTTGAGACCTTGGAATCTGCCGTTGATTCAGTTTTGCGACAGACGTCACCTCCGTAGCATAGATTGGGGGATGTTTCCACACCATTCCAAGTTCGTAACATTAAGTTGGGTTTTCCCCGTTTTGATGGGACAGAAGTTCTGCAATGGATCTTTAAGGTGGAGCAGTTTTTCTCTTATTCAACACTCCAGATGACCAAAGATTGACCATTTGTTCTATTCACTTGGATAAGGAAGTTGTACCTTAGTACCAAATGATGATTCACACTAACCCCTTTCACTCCTGGGTTGCCCTCACTCGTGCTCTGGAACTTGAGTTTGTTCCATCGCCATATGAATGCCCTCGGTCTCATTTGTTCAAGCTCACACAATTGGGCTTTGTACACGACTACTACGTCCAGTTCACTGCTTTAGCTAACGGAGTGCACAACATTACTTTAGAGGCCTTTCTTGATTATTTTATTGGCAGCCTGAAACCAGATATTAGACGGGATGTTATTGCCCAGGCCCCCTCCACTTTGATTAGATCTGTGTCCTTAGCCAAGTTGTATGAGGAGAAATACAATTCCAAACCCAAACACTTCCAGCCCGACCCATATTCCAGAACACACACACTTGCTACAAGCCTACCCATATCACAAACCACCAAATCCACCAGCCTCCCACCTCTCCTTCCCAACCCTTCTTATCATCCTCCTCTTTGTAATGTAAATATTAAGAAGATTACCCCTGTAGAGATACAACTTCGACGAGAGAATGGTCTAAGTTATACGTGTGATTAAAAGTTTTCCCCAAGTCACAGATGTCCCAATAAACAATATTTGCTTCTCCAATTCCATGAAGATGATGGTCCAGAGCCTCAGCCTGAACCGCCTGATCTAGATCACGATGCAGATTTGCAATTGTCAAAAGAATATCACTTGTCTTATAATACATTGAAGGGTTCTTCCGGACTCGGTACGATGAAGTTCCAAGGCTATATTAATGACATGACAGTTCAGGTTTTACTAGATAATGGATCTAGTGATAATTTCTTTCAATCACAGCTGGCCCATTGTTTGAAATTGCCGATTGAGCCAATTCCCGACTTTCAAGTAGTGGTGGGAAATGGTAGTACCCTAGTCGCTGAAGGTTTGGTCAAGGATTTAGAGGTCAAAATCCAGGGACATTCATTGAGACTTCCAGTGTACTTGTTACATGTTACTAGTGCTGACTTGGTCTTGGGAATGGTTGGCTACTCTGGGTCCTCATATTTCAGATTACAGTAAGCTCACATTGAAATTTTATTTGGGGAATCAATTTGTCACATTGTACGGTGCCCACCCAAGTTTGCCTACTTCATCTCAGATCACACACCTTCTACGCATGCAACATACTCATGCCATAGACGAGTTATATACCTTGCAGTTTCAACAACTAGATGGTCCTCTGGAACAAGGGCTCAATTTTCCTACTGACTTAGATCCCACTATGTTGAGTCCTTTGCATAATTACAACGAGGTTTTCTCTTTTCCTTCAGGCTTACCCCCTACTCGACCTCACAATCACTGTATTCCTTTACTACCTGGTTCTACACCGGTTAAAGTCAGGCCGTACCGATATCCTCACAGCCAAAAACAACAAATTGAGGCTATGGTACAAGACATGTTGAAGGAAGGCCTTATTGTGCCTAGTAGTAGTCCTTTTTCATCCCCAATCGTCCTGGTCAAAAAGAAGGACGAGACTTAGAGATTCTGCACGGATTATAGAGCTTTAAATGCTATTACCATCAAGGATAGCTTTCCCATCCTAACTATGGATGAGTTGATTGATGAACTACATGGAGCTAAATTATTTTCTAAATTGGACCTTTGCTCTGACTACCATCAAATATTGGTCAGCAAAGAGGATAGGTTTAAAACAGCCTTTCGTACCCATCAAGGTCGCTATGAGTGGACAGTAATGCCGTTTGGCCTCAGTAACGCACCGACAACCTTTCAAAGCTTAATGCATGAGATATTCCAAGAAGTGCTTAAGAGGTTTGTTTTTGTCTTCTTTGACGACATTTTAGTTTATAGCCCTTCGTGGTCTTCCCATTTGCAACATCTAGAGACTGTGCTATAGATTTTACATCACCATAAGATTTTTGCCAAGTTGTCCAAGTGTTCTTTTGGTCTTCAGCTGGTGGATTACTTAGACCATGTTGTCTCCGGTTTAGGTGTGGCAATGGACAAGGATAAGGTACAAACAGTATTGGATTGGCCAAAGCTGACATCACTGAAACAATTAAGGGGCTTTTTAGGCCTCACTGTTATTATCGCAAATTCATCAAAGGTTATGCCATGCTAGTTGCTCCTTTAACCAATCTACTAAAAAAAAGATAGCTGCCATTGGGATGCTACTGCTTCTGTTTCATTTCAGGCACTAAAAGATGCACTTACACATGCACCAGTGCTAGTTTTACCCAACTTTTCTAAGCCTTTTGTCTTAGAAACCGACGCCTCATGGATTGGGGTAGGTGCAATTCTCAGTCAAGATTATCATTCTATTGCTTTTTTCTCCAAAAAGTTAACTCCTAGAATGCAAAAACAATCTGCTTACACTAGGGAGTTTTATGCTATTGTTGAAGCCATTAGAAAATTCAGACATTATTTGTTGGGTCACAAGTTTATGATTCATACCGATCAGAAAAGCTTGAGGAGTTTAACTGACCAGACTCTTCAAACCCCTAGGCAACAAAATTGGTTACCCAAGCTGTTAGGGTATGATTTTGCAATTGAATATAAACCGGGGAACGACAACATTGCAGCTGACTCCTTGTCCAGATCCTTTTTCATGGCTTGGCCTCAGCCTCGTTTACACCTATTGCTTACACTAAGAGATGCCCTTTTTGCATATTCTTAATTGTAGGGAATTATAGATTTATGTTTGCTGAATAAACCTCTGATTCGTCATTATTCCATGCAAGATAATTTGTTGTTCTGGAAGGGAAGATTGGTTATTCCCTCATCACATGCTTTGGTTAGACAAATTTTAGAGGAATTCCATAGCTCTTTGATTGGAGTACACACTGGTTTTACAAAAACCTTGGCCCAAATTTCTACCCAATTTCATTGGAATGGTATGCATAAAGATGTCAAGAATTTTGTCCAGAATTGCTTGATTTGTCAACAAGCAAAGGTTGCTAACACTCTTTCAGGAGGGTTGTTACAACCTTTACCAATTCCGAACCAGATTTGGGAAGATTTAGCCATGGATTTCATTACATGTCTCTCTCCTTCTAATGGTTTCATGGTGATACTTGTAGTCATTGATAGGCTGTGAAAATATGACCATTTTTTTGCTCTAAAATCATATTACTCCAACAAATCAGTAGCAGATCTCTTCCTGAACATTGTGGTGAAACTTCATGGGGTACCTAAGACTATCGTCTCTGACAGGGATAAGGTATTTACTAGCCAATTTTGGCAACACCTTTTCAGATTGAGTGGCACCTCATTGAAATTATCCACATTATATCACTCACAAACAGATGGGCAATCTGAGGCCCTAAATAAATGTTTGGAAATGTATCTTTGCTACTTCACTTATGACTATCCTAAAGACTGGGCCAAATTACTACCATGGGCAGAGTGTTGGTATAATATATCCTATCATCATAGTAGTGACATGACTCCTTTTAAAATCCTCTATGGCAGAGATGCACCGATTTTGGTTAAATATACTTTGGACCATCAGGATCCGATCTCAGTTCAAGAGAACTTGCTGCAGCGAGATTTATCCCTTAGCAAGTTGAAAGTGAACCTCCATAGAGCTCAACAACACATGAAAAACAATGCCGATAAAAAACGGACACCAATGGAATTGAAAATTGGTGACATAGTTTTGGTAAAATTCCAGCCATACAGACAACATTCTGTTGCTCTCTGGAAGAATCAAAAACTCAGCTTGCGGTATTTTGGTCCCTTTCATGTAATTGAAAAAATTGGGCAAATTGCCTATAAATTGATGCTGCCCCGAACTGCTAATATCCATCCCGTATTTCATTGTTCTTAACTTAAACTTTGTCAAGGGGGTCCCATATATTCCATTACCTATTACTAGCAGCAACTTGGATCCTATCCTCCAACCTGATTTAGTATTGCAATCTAGGGCAATCTTGCAAGGACAACACCATATCCAACAACATCTGATCAATTGGGAAGGCTTAGATGCATCGCATGCCACTTGGGAAGACCACTCCGCTTTAAGGAGGCTTTTCTGAATTTCAACCTTAAGGACAAGGTTGTTTTTAATGAGAGAGGAATTGTACGAAATCAGGAAAATGATGCATCGAGAGGGGCAAAAGAGTCAAATGCTAATATTGTGAAGAAAGGACAGGTGGCAACCGATCCTAATGATCAAGTCAGAAGGAAAAGTGGGAGGATTCCCATAACTAATTCCAAGCTGCAGGATTTTTATTGGTCCAGAATTAGTATATAATGATGTGAGCAAGGATTGATGGCATGGATGGAATGATTCTAAAATCTCTCATGTGATTTTCTGTTATCCTTCTTCTTCTTCTATACTTTCTATTTCCTACACTGTATTTTTCTATTATCCTCTGTATTTTTTACTGTTCTCATTAGCTCACACTCATTGTAAGAAACCCATCACTTGCATAATACAATATACTGAGAGAATTTTCCTTGTTCTTGAGTAAACAACTATTTCAGTTGTTACAAAAACTATATGATAAAATATGAAGAATACATGACAACAATATAGCATGAATGATTAACCATTTTGTTAAAATTAATATTTTTCCTAATCTGTAAACAAACCTTAAAAGACTTAGGAAGGAATGGAAGGAGTATAATTAAAGGGATCATTTTTATTTTAATTTACCTTAAAATAAAATTTTTTTATTGAAAATTAATAGACATATATTTATTAATCAACTTCAATTATTTAAACACACAAATTTACTTAAACTAACTTCGGAAAATTAAAATGTACGCTGGTGTCTTAGTATATGCAAGATGACATTAATTTTAACTTTGTAAGGGTTAGAGTAACTTTTATAGTTTTTTATAATGAATTTTTAATTGTTGCTGAAAAATAAAAAAAATAAAAACTCATAAAATGCTAAAGAAAGAAAGAACTTTTTCTAACATGTAATTCTACTTTAGCCATTACCGTCCAACTAATTAGGCATACCCTTGAGGACAATAACATGCAAAATTAACTTCCCCACGTAGTAGCAACAATTAGGCCAAAATGTCAAACTATTTCCAGAAATTAAGAACTTTTTTCTTCTTTATTTGGACAAAATGCCAAACTTTTTTCACTTCTTATTTCCAGAAATTTAAAAACTGGTTATAAACGTGTCCGCACCACTTTAGCTTTAAGACTCTCCTAATATAAAAGATTCCTTAGTGCAAAGAAGAACAAATTAATTTTACTCTTTTTCTAAGTACTCATGAATATCCCTAAAGTCCAGCATATATATGATATATTGCTTTATTATGTGAACTCTAAGCTAATTAAAGTATGCTATACGTGTAGAATGTTAGATTTTTATGAACACGGTGGGGTTGCATTACTAAGCTTCAATAATCGACACTTGTTAGGGTGACAAGAAGGGATCATATATTAAATATTAATTTAGGCTCACCAAATAATAGAGGTTTACAAAAATTTCAATCTATTATTCCAGGTGTGAAGTGTTCTTTTTCAAAGGCAAAAGTTGTCTAACAACAATTTTAGACAATGCTAATATATGGGTCGTGAACTTAATTTTCATTTTTTCGAAATGACAATATATTGTTTTAAATTGTATTTCAAATTATGTCCTGAATGAATAATATTAAAATAAAAATTGAAAAATAATAAATATTGAATTTTTAATTGACATATATGTTTTTATTGAACCGAGATATAATTTAGAATACAGTTTCAGACAACAGATCATTGTCTATGTTTGAGTGGGAAAATGAAATCCCTACCCACTAGTTAACATATGAGAAAATGAAATTTTACACACATATAATATATTTATATATATATTCAATTATTATTTTATTTTTTCACGTATATGCTTTGACACAAGTGTGTATATATATCATTTATCACTCAATCAATAACAAAATTTCAACATTTTGATTTTTGTAGGTACTACCAATAGTATTTTTTTTTTTACTTTCGATAAAGAACTAATATTTTTTGGATACGTGATTGCTCTTCCCAGCAATTGTCGCTCTATATCTTTTCATTGGATAAAACATGTGTCAAATTCGTAAGCCATCCATTCCGATCAAACAGTACTGTTCTTTACAGAGTACGTATAGACACTATTGTTTTATGAATTATTTGAAGTTTTATATAGTGCTTAATTATTCAATAATTTGGTTAATAAAAAAGAATGAGTGCGTTGGTAGGTAGGTGTTAAGCACCCTGATGGGTATCATCAACTTGGAAGAACAGCAAATATTGATATTGTTGCACATCGAGGTATCACAGATCAATTAGTATCCACTGTTAATGTAAACCCAGTCCGTACGGACCCTCATCATTAATTTTATGAACCTCATTATGCCATGCCCTATCAATTATCATTGAAAATAACTACGTTTGTACATCTATTACCTATATAATAAAAAAAAATCTCTCATGACATGTGTCAATCTCTCAGGCCCTCATGACATGTGTCAACCTCTCATCAAAACTAAAGGTTTCTCATGACATGTGTTAATCTCTCAATGACATGTGTCAATCTCTCAAGAACTCTCTCATGACATGTGTCAATCTCTCAAGTCATCATGACGTGTGATTTATTTAAAAATAAAAGGAATATGATTACCTATGCAATATTAAAATATAATGTTACTATAACAATATTAAAATAATAATAATAATATGAATCATAATATATTGTAGTTATTTTAGAGTTAAATAATATTTATTTTTATACTAATATTATTTTAGAATCAAATAATAATGAAATTATAAATTTATTGATGATTTTTTTGATTAATAGGATACTACTAACTATATCATGTTATGTATGTGTAAAATACAATGTTGAGAAAGTCGAGCAATATGTTAAATCAGTAGATGACCCATATTAAGTTTATCCGATTTAAACAGTTAAACAGTATGGTTTGACCGTATGATTTTATATATAATTAATAATTTTTAACAATATGAATGCACTGGTTGCATTGGCAACATATATGGTTTTAACCATGCGAATGCACGAGCAACATACATATTCTTAATCATAAATACACATGTAATATGTGTTATTAATCATGCGGCAAAAAATATCGTCCCGTGCAAATGCACGAGTAACTTGCTAGTTCTTTATAATCTGCTCAAGTCTTTTTGTATTAAAAAATAATTGAAAATAAATAAAGTTTAGGCATTACAAAAAGAGTGAATTTTCTGATTTTTGTGCAAGTTCGTAGATCAATTTTATCGATTTTTAGATAAAAAGTCACCTGATTATATTAAAATATTCAGTTTGATTAGTTTATATTAAAATATTTGATTCATTCCAATTTAAAAATTATAATCGTTTGGTTTGGTTTAATTTTTTAATAAAAAATAATAAGTCTAGCACAATTTTAAAATGTCAAGCTCACATCAACACCCTAAAAAATATGTGTATTTCAAAATAACAAATTTAATACATTTAAAAGTATGAAGTTGACATGAAAAACTAAGAGGTCTACTCCAAAATTTCAAGGACAAAGTTGGATACATGTCAAGACAATTAATAATATCCACCAGCAAAATAAATAAATTTAATAAAAAATTAAGATAATAACAAAAATAAAATTAACAGTAGTACTAAAATTAAAAAAAACAATAAAAATAAAAACAGACAATCAAATCTATTGTTGAGAAGCATATTTTATGTGCATATGAAATAATTATCCGCTTCTTTGTAATGTTACTTTTTTGTAATGTTACTTTTTTCTTGAGACTTTATTAATATATTTGGGATGTAGTTGTACCTTTTGCTTAAAAACAATTAAGCAGTTTTGAAAAAACAAGCCAACACCATCAAACAAAATTCGGTTGTTTGAACAGATTTTCTATTTCTTTTTCAAAATAATCTAGATGTTAATATGGTTAGGCTCTACACTTCAATGTTAATATTGGGTAATAGAAAGTGTTAGTTTTAATTCTTAAAAGATCAACCATTAAAAATATTAAAGATTGAAATGGGGCTATACACGATCTCACCAAATTTATGAGTTAGAGGATACGATTTAAGAAGCCATTTTTCATTACAGTTACAAAATGCAAATTTTAATTTTATTTTTCTTCTTCTAATACTAATTTATATGATAGTTGATTTTAATTAATGCATATTAATTTAATATAAAATTTAAAGTATTACATCATTTTCAAACATAAAAGAAGAGATAGTATCAAAAGTGCAAAATAATATGAGAAATATAAAATAGATAATTAATATGAAAATAAGTTTTAATTAAAATGGAACATTTAAAACAACATGTTAATTATGTTGAACTTGGAGAAAAAAGTTGTTGATTATATTGAAAGTGTAATGAATATCAAAATACAACAACATACTAACTCAACTATATAACATCTATTTAAAGCTATCCAATAACCCAACTAACTTGTCAAAATAAGGAAACTTAACTACTAACTAACAAATAGATTCGATAATCGATTATCCCCGTTGTTAATCGAATATACATCTTGTTAATCGATTAACGAGTCTAGCAGGAAGAATTACAATTTATTCAACATCCTCCCTTAATTCAAAATAGCTAGACTTATCATTCCAATCTTGTTCTTGAGTTTTTCAAGCCTTCCCTTCTTCAATGGTTTGGTAAGGACATTAGGCAATTGATCTTCGGATTTGCAAAACTCCAACTTTACCTTACCTTTGTTCACTTCATCTCTTACATAGTGGAATCTAGTTTCTATGTGTTTACTCCTTCCATAAACAACTAGATTTAGTGCCAAGTTGATTGTAGATTTGTTGTCCATCATGAGCAATTTCCCAATGTTTTGCTTCAGTCTTAATTCTTCTAACAATGCCTCTAGCCACACAGCTTGGCAGGAACACATATAGGTTGCTATATACTCAGCCTCACATGAAGATAAGGCCATTACATCATGCTTCTTAGAACACCAGCCAATAGGAGCATCATCATAACAGAATAAGTAGCCTATTGTGCTCTTCCTATCCATTTTGTTTCCATACTAATCTGCATTGGAGAAGCCAACTATGTTGCTGCTGCCATGACTATTTTTCATAGTAGGGAACACGATTCCCAAGCCAATTGTACCTTTCAAGTATCTCAATAACCTTTTCACTACATTGAGATGAGTTTGTTGAGGTGCCTCTGGGAATCTACTCATTAAGCCAACTCCATATGCAATATATGGTCTAGTGTTGCATATGTATCTTAGTGAACCCACCATTTGCCTAAATAAGGTCTTGTCAACATCTGGTTCTTTCACATCTTAGTTTGCAAAATCCCCAACTTCAGCAGGAGTTGTGGTTGGATTGCAATCCATCATCTGAAATCTTTTTAACACATCACTGGTGTACTTGCTTTCATGCATGAATGTTCCAAGCTTAGTCTTCTTAAACTTAATGCCTAGAAAGTATGCCAATTCTCCAAGATCAGACATCTCAAAGTCAGATTGCATTTGTTGTTTGAAGGTTGAGATGTCAATGGAACTCCCACTTGTTATTAACAAGTCATCCACATATAGGCACACAATGAGAATGTCTGATTTGTCATTGCCTTTTACATAGACTCCATTTTCTATGATGCATTTTATGAAACCAATTGCACTAGAAATGCATCAATTCTCCTTTTTCAAGCTCTTGGAGCCTACTTGAGTCCATACAAGGCCTTGTGTAGCTTGTACACCCATCCCTATTTATCATTTGCTTCAAAGCCTGGTGGTTGTATCACAAACACCTCCTTTTCTAGAGGTCCATTCAAGAAAGCAGACTTCACATCCATTTGATGAATCTCCCAACTGTTGTAACTTGCTATAGCAATTACTAGTCTAACTATTTCTAGCCTTGCTACTGGTGAAAAAACCTCATCATAGTCAATGCCTTGCTTCTGCAAAAATCCATTTGCAACAAGTCTAACCTTATGCTCAACTACTTCCCCATTTGGATTCAGTTTAGTCTTGTACACCCATTTCACAGATATGACTTTATTTCCTCTTGGCAATTGGACTAGACTCCAAGTGTCATTTCTTTGAATTGATCTCAACTCCTCTTCCATTGCCTCAACCTAGTGTGGTTGATTCAGAGCCTCTTCTTATCTCACTAGTTACATCTCAGCAAGAAGTGCCAAGTGCATAAAATCACCTTCTATTGTGATGGTTGAATCAGGGATCACCTCATAGTCACTCAACCTTGAAGGTGGTTGTCTATGCCTATGAGGTGTTGGAGGATAGTTAGTGGCCACAACTTTAGGATTGTTTGATGTCATAGGCTCATTAATGACTCTTTCTTCATTCTCCTCAAACTGCACTATGGTCTCGTTGCCATTTCCTTCACATTTGAGGTTCCAATTCTAGCACTGACTTTCATCAAATTTTAGATCTCTATTAATCATTACCTTGTTCTTCTTTGGATCATATACTCTATAGGCATCAGTAGAATGATAACCTATGAAGATCAAATTTTCTCCCTTGTCATCTAGCTTCCTCCTCTTTGCTTCAGGCACATGCTTGTAGCATATGTAGCCAAATATTTTGAAGTGGCTCACACTTGGTTTGAGGCAAGTCCAAACTTCTTCAGAAGTTTTCTCATCCAATCTTCTGGTAGGATATCTATTGAGTATGTGCACTAGAGTGGAGACAACCTCACCCCAAAACATCTTGGGCAAACCCTTTGTTTTTATCATACACCTAGCCATATTAAGTATGGTTTTGTTTGCTCTTTCTAATGTTCCATTGTGTTGTGGTGTGTAACATGCTGTAATTTCATGGAAAGTCCCTTCCTTCATGCAAAATTTATGAAATTCAGTTGACACAAACTCTCTTCCTCCATCTGATCTAAGCTTTTTCAGCTTGGTTTCATTTTGATTCTCTGCTCGGGCTTTGAACTTCTTGAAGATATCTAGCACTTCACCATTTCTCTTCATTAGATAGATCCATACCTTTCTAGTATGTTCATCAATGAAAGTCACAAAGTACCTATTGCCTCCAATAGAATTTTGTAGGAACATTGGATACAAAGGAGTTCCTTGTTTGTTTGCTTGAGATGCACTCTTCACACAACTATTCTAGCACTCTAGTGTGTGGTATTCCAGTTACCATGCCATTTCTATTTAGTATATCTAAACTCCTAAATTTTAGATGTCCATATCCTTGATGCCATATCCATGTGTCTTTTTCAATTGTTGATTCAAAACACTTCTCCTCACCAAATTGCATGCCAATCATGAAGGTTCTATTGGCTGAAAGTGGAGCCTTCAAGATGTTATGCTTGTTCTTGTCAAACAACTTCAACATACCATCCTTTATCTCCATGGTATATCCCTTTTCCAACAACTGTCCAAGGCTGAGAAAATTTCTCTTCATCTTAGGTACATATAGGATATTTGAGACATATGCTTTCTTCCCATCTTTTCTTTAAATCATTACCCTACCAATTCCTTCATCTGAGACAACACTATGATCAGAAAATTTGACCTTGCTCTTGGTTGTTTCATCAAGGGAAGTAAACCAATCTTTCTTGCCTGTCATGTGGTTAGAACATCCTGTATCCAGATACTAGAAATCCACATTCTCTTCATTATCTCTTGGAGTTGCCATCAACAAATAATAATCCTCTTCATCAGATTCTCCACCTTGTGCTAATCTAACTTCTTCCTCCCTCTTCGCCATAAGCTTGTTGAGCTTGCACTCTGCTGCATAGTGACCATAGTTTCTACAATTGTAGCATTACACTTTGGTCTTATAAAATTTCCTCCGATTTGATGTGTTCTTGTTTGAGCCTCTTCTTTGATCATTCTCATGAGCATCTGAATTACCTGATATTTGAGATGATGAACCTTGTCCATATCTCAATCATTGACAACTCTTCCACTTCTCATTCTGCCATTTGTCCTTGCTCCTTTTGATCTTGTTCCACTGTCCAACAGATTTCTAGGTTTGTTGAGCTTGAAGTGCTTGATCATCATTCTTTTCTGCAAGTCTCTCCTTCATCCTTTGTTCATGAGCTTCAAGAGAGCTTTGTTGTTCTTCTACCTTGTATCTCTCAAGATCTTTAGACTCCTCAATTGCTACAACTATGTGATCATACTTAGGAGTTAAAGTCTTGAGTATTTTCTCAATTACAACTTGATCTTTTACCTCTTCTCCATAAGACTTCATCTGATTGGTTAGTGAATGAATCTTGGTAAAGTACTCTGAAATGGTTTCATTCTCTTCCATTTCAAGGAGTTCATACTTCCTTCTCATGGTTTGGAACTTCACCTTCTTAATCTTTGCAACCCCTTCATAGATTTTTTCCAAACATTGCCATGCATTCTTAGCTATCTTGGCACCCGCTATTCTTTCAAAGTTTACCCCATCAACACATTGATGGATCAAGAACAAAACCTTGCAATCCTTTTTCTTGGATTCTCTATGGACTATTCTTTGAGCTTCACTAGCATTCTCTCCAATCTCTTGATAGCCATTTAGTACAACCTTATATACTTCTTGAAAACCAAAGATGGTCTTCATTTGAATTCTCCATCTATCATAGTTCTTGGATTCAAGGATTGGTAGTGTCATTACATATCCATTACCATTTGTCATCTTGGATTCACACTTTTAGAATTCTTTTCTTCTTGCTGCAACACTTTCTTTCCTTCCTTTCTTCTTTGACTCCCCGCACAAAATCAACACAAAATCTTTTTCTAGCTCTTGATACCAATGTTGAACTTGGAGAAAAAAGTTGTTGGACTAAAAGAAAATGATAATTTGAGAGAGAATGTATGTGAATACCTCAAGTTGTATTGAAAGTGTAATGAATATCAAAATACAACAACATACCTAACTCAGTTGTATAACATCTATTTAAAGTTATCCAATAACCCAACTAACTTGCCAAAATAAGGAAACTTAACTACTAACTAATAAACAGATTCGATAATGAATTATCCATGTCATTAATCGATTATACATCTTGTTAATCGATTAACGAGTCTAGCACAAATAATTACAATTTATTCAACAAATTATTAGCGGTAATTGATCTAAGATTCAGGGCATGAGGTACAATATATATTAAAAATTAATTCCAGTCGATGGGGACTTAATTCAAAATATCTCAATGAAGACATTTCATTAGAGGCATAATAGAGTCTTATCAGAAGTTATAATTTTTTAATAAACAGACAAACTCAAGCTTTTTAAAAATATTATTTAACTTAAATTGAACATTTTTAAACATCTTAAAAATGTTATTAATGTATCAATATAACCTTGTTATATATTTGTATGAATTATTTATATAAGATTTCATTAAATAAATAAATATGTAAATCTGATGGAGATGTGAACAACACAGTTGAATCACTTATTGTTATTTATTCTTAGTTAGTACAATTGATTTTCTTTTTTTCTTGAAATGGAAACTTTTTATTCTTAAAGTGTGTGACAAAGTTATAATTTGTAGATGTTTGTCTAATTGTTCCCATTTGATACAAGAATTTCATATATTATGTGCTCCATTTGTAATTTTAAATTATTATATTTGAAATTTGAATATAAAAATATATAGAAAATATAATTTAATAATTGATGTTATATAGTTTATTTAAAATCAGGTTTGTTAACCTACTTAAAAGCCTTATATCACTATATTTTTATAAATTCTTACTGACCAAATTGGACATTTAAATAGGTCGACCTCAGACTATATAATGCAAATAGGATGAGCTCGCTTAACGGAAATTTTGACTAAACTTATTTCTACCCTTAGTTGTGGGTCAAGAGTTCTTTCTTTTAATGTGCACTTATGTTTTTTCCAAAACTCATCTTATTCCTCTCCTCGGTCTAAAACACGTCCTAAAATTTATAAACATCCTACCCAATTTGGAACTTAAAAAAAAGAATAAAATAAAACTTTTAAAAATAGTGAAGATTCAAAACGAGTGATTTAATAACTAAATGACCAAAATGACTCTTTTTGAAAACAATAAAGAACAAAAACAATTGTTTACAATATTCAACACCCAATTGAAACTTTGAAATAAAAAAAAGATCAAAGTATAATTAAACATAACTTATAAAACAAGTTTCTTTAAAAAAATATATGTACAAGCACATCTTATCTTAATTGGAAAGTACAATATGCACAAATGATGTAAAATATATTTTACAATATCAATGCTTTATCTATTAGTCATATTTTTTGGTTACATGAGGAAAAGGAAAAAAGGAAGCACTAATGCCCTAAGATGGAAACCTCCATTGCATAATAACTATTAGAATCTCCAAGCTTTGTCATCAATGATAGGGTGCTTCAAAAACAATAAAAGTATAACTATTAGAATAATGTCACAAATAATCAAAGTTGAATAAGTGTGAGTAATGGGATAGAACAGTCTCGATATAGATTAAAGTTGAATAAGTATCACGAATAACATTGTTACTGTTGAGAGGCAATATAACAGTCTCATACACATTGATGATTGTTTCTCCATATACACCACATCTCCTACAAACAGAAGAGCAATTGATTCCCCTAGAAGCTCTCAAATAATCGGTTGTAATATAATTGTGGCTTATCTATTAAATGAAGAATTGTGGCTTATCTACTAAATGAACAGTCTTGATTTGCTTAATCATAATAATATCACTGTCAACATATTAAATTGTTACACTTTAGGCAAAATGTTAAATTCATTGTAATGACAAAGTACTAGAAAATAGAAAACACAGATTCAACAAAATCAACATTCTTTTTCTCATTCATTATATTGAACAATTGATTCTTAACTTCTATGAGAAAGTTTTACGTATTCAATATCAATGGCATCCCACTCATCATCATCTTCATTATTGTATTCTACAATAAAAAAATTAATTATGTTAATAAAAACGAATGATTAATTTAAAGTGTATAGAAAAACTTGAACTTAAAGAATCAACTGTGTGCACAAGAGATCTTGAATTGTTTCATAATTTAAAGAACTTCTATACATGTTCAAAACTTGAACACAATGCTAAAAGCAGATTCTGATGCAACTATAATTATTGGAATCCTTAATACATCGCAATCAATCTTTGAAAGAGAAGGACATGCATGACTTCAATCCTTCCAATTAGATAAAACATCAAACACATATTTTGTGAAATCTGTTCTGCCTCTAAATAAATATCAAGTTCACTTTTTCCATGAAAGGACATTCTCTTTGTGTTGGTATGTTGTTCAAACTACAAAAAGATAACCAAATTTATTAAACTATACATGCATATAAAGAATGGAAAATGAAATAGTTATACAAAATTTATACAATTAACTTACACAGGTTTGGTATAAGGGTACTTCAAACTTCTTTCCTTTTCCTCCTCCTAATGAAGATGAAGCTTGTATCTGTGAATGAGTCTCATTGGATTGGTCATCCTTGTTGACATACTCATCATAAAGTCTATACAAATTCATTTTGATCTGATTCACCTTCTCCACATAAAATGGATATACTTCCTCATATAAGCATTGCACAAAATTAAGTTTTTTAGATGGATTAAGAATAGCTCCAAATGCTAATATCATAGTATAATCACTCCAATACTTTTCAAATTTGACTTTCATGTTGGGAGTCATTTTTTGAATCACCAAATCTCCATTTGTCAATATAGAGTTCAAAAGACACTCTATTGTCCATATTTTCCCCAAATACAAATTTGATGTGGGGTAAGAAGAACCATATATCAAGTTTATAATATTGTTAAATGGTCTAAAAAGTCACATATTATTCCAGCTCTACTCCATTCATCTTCTAATGGAAACCACATATAATTGTATCATGCAAACTAAAAATATTAAAGGCACGTCGATAATTGATTGCACTCTCAAGCATTATAAAAGTAGAGTTCCATATAGTGACACAATCAGATCTCAACCCAATTGACGTATGAATCCCACCAACCAATGCAACACAAGCAAAAAAATTGTCTTGTTCTACTTTCTCTAACCTTAATACATTTCATACTTTGTCTAATTGTCTTCAATGCATCGCATGCACCCTTCAAACCATCTTGAACAATGAGGTTCGCAGATACAACAACTTACATGAAAGAATTCTTCATGAAGTAAACAATCCTAAATTCTACAATCTCTTAAAAATTCCACCACTTTCAATGCTAATTCTTTCTCGGTATGTGGAGATTTCAAGTGAGTAAATGCAAGAATTTTACTATTTAATTTCCATTCGTTGTCAACATAATGATAAATGAAAACCATGATTTGTGCATGCAGTTCAATAATCAGAAGTCAAACATACTCTACGAGGAATTTCAAGTAATTCTGATTTTAGCTTTAATTTCTCAATATCATAAAGCTTCATCATATCACTTTTAGAAATATTTCTAGTAAGAATCTATAATCATCATTCAATTTTTTTTGGTGTTTCCTAAATACCCTTCACTCAATAATATTAAATGGAAGACCATGTTAAATAATCAATTCACATATCATCTCACGATTAACTATAGGGTTAATTTTGTTTTTTTGAACTCCACCATCATCAAGTAGCATAACACCTACATTATTATTTTTTGAGGTCTTATTGCAATTGTCAACATGATAGATTAAATATGAAGTTCAATTCTTAGTTGAACAACTCAATAGTTTTTACACCTTAGACACCTAGCCTTTTCTTTTCCATCTACAATATCAGTTTTTCAAAGTACTTCCTAGCATCTAAGGTTAGGGCCATACCACTTTTCGGTTCTAGTTGAGAGGTTAGAGGTATATACATTTTTTGTTCTAATTTAGAAGGATTTGTACTCTCTTTCTCTTGTACATTCTACTATTATTTTGTGTAACTCCGACTGAGGTTTCTAATATCTCACAATCATGAACACTAGAATCCATAATATGCAAACCTGCAAAGATAAATAAAGAAGCAAATAACAATGAAAGTAAATTTTTTTAGTAAAAGATGGCAACTAATAGGGGGATGAATTAGTTTATGAGAGAAATGATAATTTTTCTGCTGAGATATCAAAGTTTTTGTGCAACGAAAAATACCTATAAAAATCAACCAAGTTAAAAACCAAAAGTAAGTTCACGAAGAGAGTAGAAGAAGAAGATTACACATAGAATTTTTATATTGGTTCACCTTCTTGTCCACCGAAGGTTACATTCAGTATTCTTGCAACACAAGAGATTTTTCCACTAAATACTTTGAGTTGCAATTACAATTTCTCTCTCTCGAGACCCTTGTACCTTACGTACTCACAAATATCTACCCTTGGAAAACAACCTTTCCAACTTAACCCTTTTCCCCTTCTCATCACACCCTTGTGAAGACAAGTTTTACATCAAGATGAAGAATGAAATCCATGGCAAGATTGCCTTTACAAGTTTTTGACAATTACTATAACTTTCAATCCTTATGCTCTAAATATATACTCAGTAAACAATGCTCTAATATGTTTGAAAACTTTAGAACTTAGTACTTGAATCAACTTCAGAAGAATTTGAAAGTTTAGAATCAAAGTTGCAAAAGAGTGCATAAATTGTTTTACTAGGTTATGAAATTATCGTGTATCAACGTCTCAATGCCTTTAAATAGGCTTCCAATTAGCCATAGTACTCTTCCATGAAGATGAGACACGATTAGAATAAAACCCATTCACTTTGGGTGAAAGCTGTTCATTTAAATTTGAAAATATGGTTTCCAACAGATATGGGTAATCGATTGTCACGATAGTGTAATCGATTGCCAAAACTTGTTGTCCAAAGTGGTAATCGATTAATACAAGTAATTAATCGGTTACTCAGTGTCAGTAATGTTTTGTAACTGTTTTCTTAGTTAGGTAACCTGTTACAAAGTTCCTGTAACCTGTTACTAACTGTCACACAGTTTAGGTAATTTGTTACCTAGATCTAGTAACATGTTACTCAGGTCAAGTAACTTGTTACTTATTATTTTTGACATTGTTTCAAGACTTACTCAATTCTTTTGAAATTTTTTTGAATTCTTTGAGCATTGCTACTAAGCATAAATTGAGCGAAAGGATAGAAGTCCATTTTGAAGACTTAATTTTTAAATTGCTTGAAGCTTGAATTTTCTATGTCTTCATAGTCTTCTTCCCCTTTCTTATTTTTATGATCTTGGTGTCTTCATCAAAACTCTGAGTCAAGGTCAAAAGCACAATCTTCTTCACAATATCCACGTTTTTTATGATGACAAACCAACATCTTTTGGAATTTGGGATTTAAATTATTCTAAATATTTAGCAAACTTCATATGATATAAATTTGTTTGTCTTTGAGTATGCTTCCCCTATCTTGTATGCTCCCTTTTTGTTTTATTGTATGTGCCTGAAAATTTTTGACAGAAAAATACACAACTCCTACTTTTCTCTCCCTTTTGACTTCATCAAAAAGAAGAAAAGCCATATGTCCAACATAATATATATAGAGATAGATATCAAAGGGTAACAAGATATACATGACTTGATTAGAAGGCCAAGGTCAGAAATTCTTTTAAAATGGTAGTATGAAGTTGAATAATATCAAATGCTATAAGATAATAAACATGAAATAACATAGCATTCAAACAATTAAAGCAAATAGTTCATACATGACTAAAAAATATGATAAAAATTTACAACCATAATCCATTAGGTTCAAAAATAATAGAACTAACTAAGCAATATCCTTGACCACTACTCCGAAGAATCTGTATCAGCTCGCTTAGCATCCAAGTCCATGTAATTCAATCGATTTGACAAACATCGAAGTTCTTCTTAGACTAAATGGTTCGCAGTATCAAGAGCATGCATCCGTGTACTGATGTAGACTCGAAGCGAAGACAACTCATCCATAATCATCTGAATGAAAGGAGTGGAGTCAGAGAAGGAAGATTCAACACAAAATGAGGTTCGAGTAGGAGGGTCAGTAGAAGGATTTTCTAGGTTAACAACATCTTGATCACCATGATGCTAATAAATCATATTGGTGGTATTTCGAAAAAATCCCATCTTGTGGATCATATCCACATCAAATTTGTTATCCTAAGCATCAAGTAGGATCTTAGACTCACCAGCAAGGGATACGCTAGAATACTCAAGTATAACAGTTATGAGAATAACATAAGGCAAGGGTCCAAAATCGCCTCTAAAGATCTACATTTGTTTCATTACCATTTAGGTCGAATTTATTGGCACATTATGTTTAATAGCGTACATCAGTTGTAATTCCATATCATTTAGTTGCGAATGATTTGAAATTTTTGGAACCATAATATAACTCAGAAAGTAATGAAGCAAATAGTCCTCTAGGTTTAAATTTCCAACAAGTAAGATGATTCAGTTTCTAGCAGAATCACCGACAGACCTTTATTTACGGAGTTCAACTTTCATTTTTGAATATCTATACATAAAGTAGTAGAAGTCCAATTTTCTATACCCTTCTAAGTCATACTGAATGTCTGATTCTGTTATTGTCCCTATGTATGACATATTACCGCAAATTGAACTTAAAGTTCTGAAGTCTATGGCAATGTCTTTGCCTTTGACAAAAGAGAATATTTTATTCTTCTTGAAAGTTAAATTGCAGTAAATTACTCATACAAGTTCAGGATAATAGGCACAATGCATTTAACGAAACTCAAAGAGTCTTTATAGCTTAAATAGGGTAGGGAAAATGAAATCATTATCCTCAAAAGAACTTAACATACCATAATTAGGAGTAAAAGTGGGTCTTTGCAAAAAATCTCTTTGAAGTCTTTGTGTTGGTACTTGTTAGCAAGAAGTTGCGCCAAGTCCAATGTGTTGATCTCATCAGAGGTTGGTTTCCTTCCTTGAATCGCATTGGTGCATTGACTTTTGGTTATGGAGGATGAAGCCATGAAATTGAGTTTTTGAAAAACTAGGTTTTGGAGGTTTGTATATTTGGGTTTTTTTAATTTTGACCACTAAACACGAAAATGGTGATTGGAAAGTGTTTAGAAATGAAAATATGATATGAATCAACTCAAAAATCACTAAAAATGGTTGATAATGGTTGTTTTTTGAAGTTGGGGGTTACCATGATTGAGAGAGTGAAATAGAGAAAATGAAGTTTGAAAAAACTAAGATTTTTCCTTAAATAGCACAGAGTGTAATAGGTTACCATGATTGAGGAATTAATTGCTCATTTTTACTGCCTAGGTAATTAACTAGTTATTTAAAAGTGTAATCAATTACATTGTCCTATTTTTGAATAATGGATTACACACTCCAAAATAGTAAAAATTAAGCAATTTAAAGCACACAAAAGCACAAGTAGGCATGAGATACATATAATGAAGCACCTAAATTCAAATATATAAACATGTTTATGACAAATATGCTTCATGAAGAATGCCTAACTCTCGTCTAAATTCATAAAATGGTTCTTTAGCTAAAGGTTTAACAAAGATATATGCTAATTGGTCATGTATATCAACAAATTCCAAGAGAACATATTTCTTTTGGACACGATTCCTAAGGAAGTGATGCCTTATATCAATATGTTTGGTTTGAGAATGCACAATCAGATTCTTTGTAAGGTTTATAGCACTAGTGTTATCACATCTTAAGGGAATACATCCTACATCTAATCCATAATCTCGCAGTTGTTGTTTGAGCCACAATACTTAGGCACAACAGCTTCTTACTACTATGTATTCTACCTTAGCAGTACCGAGAGTAACACATGCTCTCTTTTTATAAAACCATGAGACTATAGTATTTCCGGAAATGTGACAAGTACCACTTGTACTTTTCCTCTCAGTTTTGCATCCAGAAAAATCTGAATATCCCACCAAGTTACGTAGACTTCCTTTCAGATAACATAGTCCTACATAAATGTGCCTTTAAGATATTTTAATATCTTTTTCACGACAGTAAGATGTGATTCCGTGGGCTTTGATTGAAATCATGCACAAAGACAGACACTAAACATGATATTAGGTATAATTGTAGTAAGATAAAGAAGGGAACCAATCATACCTCAATACTTAGAGATGTCAATGCATTTTCCAGTCTCATTAGCATCTATGTATATTCCAGAACCCATATGAGTGGTGATAGGTTTGCAGTCATCCATTTCAAAGCAATTTTGCAGATCCTGCAATATTTAGACTGACAAATAAAGATGCCATCCTTGAGTTGTTTGATTTGTAGTCCAAGAAAATAGTTCAACTTTCCCATCATGGACATCTCAAACTTCCATTGCATCATTTTACCAAACTCACTACACAAAATATCATTAGTAGAACCCAAAATGATATCATCAACATAGATTTGAACAAGTAGAATATGATGATCTATTTTCTTAATGAATAATGTAGTGTCGACCTTTGCTTTAGTAAAGTCTTTATCAAGTAAAAATATTGTTAGATGGTCATATCAAGCACGAGGAGTTTGCTTTAAGCCATATAGAGCTTTCTTAAGTTTCTAGACACGAGAGGAATGATTGTAGTCTTCAAAAACAAGAAGTTGTTCGACATATACCTCTTCTTGAATATAACCATTTAGAAATGCACTCTTTACGTCCATTTGATATAACTGAAAATCCAAAGAACATGAATATGCAAGAAATAGCCTAATGTCTTCAAGTCTAGCAGCCGGAGCGAAAGTTTCATCGACGTCTATACATTCTTTCTGGTTGTATCCTTAGGCTACTAGTCTTGCTTTATTTCTTACAAAGATACCATTTTCATCATATTTATTTCGAAAGACCCAACGTGTTCCTATAACATGTTTATCCTTAGGTCAATGAACAAGTTCCCAAATTCCATTTCTCTCAAACTGGTTAAGTTCTTCTCGCATAGCAAGAATCCAGTGTTCATCCTCGATTGCATCATCAATCTTGGATGGTTCCACTTGAGAAACAAAAGCCATGTTTAGACACACATCATTCAATATTAGGCGAGTAGTAACTCCCTTACTTATGTCACCAATGATGTTGTAAATAAGATGATATCGATAGGTTCTCCATTGTTTAGATAAATTAGAATGAATATGCTCTTCTTGTGATGGTAAATCATCATTTATTTTCAAATTCTCTATGTTGGTTGTAACATCACTAATGAGATTTTCCAAGGAGGAACTAGGAAAGTCATCATCATCAACCATGGCTTTTTCTTCCATAGTTGGATTAGACTCATCAAAAGTTACATGAATGGATTCTTTCATGGTCATGGTTCTCTTATTGAAAATTCTAAAAGCTTTGCTTGTAAGAGAATATCCAAGGAAAATCCATTCATTAGCTTTTACATAAAACTTTCCTATGTTTTCCTTACCGTTATTTAGCACATAACATTTGCAGCCAAACATATACAAGTGAGAAATATTTAGTTTTCTACCTTTGAAGAGTTTATAGGGGGTTTTCTTTAGAATTGGTCTTGTTAAAACTCAGTTGGAAACATAGCATGTCGTACTAACTACATCAACCCAAAAATATTTTGGGAGATTAGTTTCATTCAACATTGTATGTGCTAGTTCTTCCAAAGACCTATTCCTTCTCTCTACAACACCATTTGTTGTGGTGTTCTAGGAGCAGAGAAATTGTGAGTGATACCATTATCATCACAAAATTCCTCGAAAGAAGTATTTCGAAATTCTTCCCCATGATCACTTCTTATAGTAGTAATTTTCAAGGATTTTTCATTTTGAACTCTCTTAGCATATTTGCTAAAGGCATTAAACGCATCATTCTTGTGTACCTAGAATAGAGTCCAAGTGTATCTTAAAAAGTCGTCTACTATCACAAGAGCATAGTAGTTACCACCAAAAATTTTGGTTCGAGAGGGGCCATATAAGTCCATATGTAGTAAATGCAATGATCTATTAGAAGAAACCATATGCTTTGGTTTGAAATAAGTTTTTCTTTGTTTACCCTTTTGACAAACACGTCATAGTCTGTCTTTAACAAACTTCATATTGGGCAAACCAGCAACTAAATATTTCTTGATCATTTTATTTAAATTATCCATATGTATATGAGCAATTCTCCTATTCCATCACCATGCATCATGATCATTTATAGGTAAACATTAGTGGAAAGAGAAGAATCATTTAAAGCTATCATATGTTGGGTATGAGCAGGTCAAATACACCTAGAATGGGGGTTGAATAGGTGTTGCAAATCAATTGTTCCGCATTTCCTATATTTGCGCAAAACTAAAACAGACTACAATTAATCGTTTATGCTTGGACTTAATCGATTAAACAATGCTTAAATATAATCGATTATGCTTGTGGATAATCGATTATCCTGACACTCACACAACTTGATTCTTTGGTTTCTTGCAAAGCAAGTTACCGATTATCGAATCTTTACACAGTTAATTGATTAATGAGATTATAGAAAGACACTAAACAGATTATAGCATGCAACTCATATTAACACAATTAATCAACAAAGTAAAGACAAAAAGTAAAAAGATTAGAGATTAGAAAGAGGTTCACAAGGAATTTTATCCTGGTTCGTTTGCGGTCCACTGCAAACTACATCTAGGCCTCCCCTTCTGATCTCGGAAGACTTTTCTTCAACTATTGTAATTGTGAGTTTTACAAACACACTTCCAATTACAAAATCAGAAAAACGAAGTCGATCCTTACTTAGCCCCTATGAGCTTGACAACCTAGGTTTGACCTAACTAAATCGCCTACTAGGATCTCCTATCTTTTCACGATCGGCCCCAGCCTCGATATCGCTCGAACTAAGATCCTTGGTATCGCTCGAACTAGGACCTCTTAGCCTCTGTGAAGATTACAAAGATCTCTCTCGTAGTGAAACTATTCACAAAGAGATCAACTTCCTTGTTCAAATAGAATGTATTGAGTTGACTTGAGTACTTAATATTCGATTCAAAAATTGAAAACTCAATCTAAAACATAAAGCAGAAAATCCACAAGAACCTAATTCTAAATGAAATTAATGCATTAGGTTTTCAAAAAATGCTTCACACTCTTTTCAAAAAATATTTTCCTCACAAATCTCTCAAAGAAATCAAGAACTAGATGCACAAATTTCCCTAGGTTTTTTAAATGCACTTTCTCACTGCAATGCAATCTATGAAAATGTATGTTCTCTAACAATTTTTGAAATATCCAAGTTATGCCATATTGGCAAGATTAATGGGTTTTAAAAATTAGTTTTCAGTTACGTCTTAATCGATTATGTGGTGTCTTAACCGATTAACGTGCTAACAACATCAGACTAGTTAGTAACTAAATTCTAGATAATCGATTACACTATCTACTTAGTCGATTATACGAAGTTAAAAATGTTTTTCTTTCATGTAAGGAAAGTATGGTAAACTACCCATTTGATATGTACATGCTATTGGGTACTAGTGTGGTAAGATTACACCTAGAGGGGGGGGGGGGGGAATAAGTATAGCGCACTAATCCCGTTTTTCCGATATTTGCGCAGAATACAAAGTTGCTGCAGTTAATCGATTATCAACAAGGTTAATCAATTAAGGACAGTTTTTGTTAATCGATTATAATCAGTACGTTAATCGATTATACTGGTTGTTACTCTTTGAAAAACAGTTTTCTTGCTTTGCAAAATAGTGATGAATTTAGATCTTTACTAATTCAATATTGATTCGTGATTATGAGTAGATTAATAACAATTAACAATTAATCATAGAATGCAATTTCAACATAGAAAGCAATATAGACAAAATCTTAAAGAGATAGGGAAAGAGAAAATTGTGCTCGAGGATTTTATCCTGGCTGGTTTGCGGGTCCACTTGCAAACTACATTCAGGCCTCCCAGTTGATCTGGGAGATTTTTCTTCACTATTAGAAATGTAATGTAGTTACAAACACACTTCCAATATTCCTAGACAGAAACTTCCTTCTTGAAACCGTTGAGCCACCAAGCTTGATTTGACCTCTATCTACGCCTACTTGGATACCACACCGTTCGTGCAATCTGGCCCCAGCCGACACTCTTTGCTCGAATCAAGACTCCCTATCCTGTGAAGATCCCTAATTCTCAACTTGTGATGATACCACACACCATGAGAATTATCCTCAACTTTACTGAATTTTTCCGAGTTACTTTTCACACAGGATTGTGCGGATAACGACAATTAAATCGGCTCTACTATAACCCTTGACAAAATGATCTCACAAACAGCCCTAAGAACTAAGTATAGAAATCATGCAAGTTATTTAAATTGAATGAGAAATGTTGGCACATTGAAAAGAATCTCTTTCTTTTCTCTCTTTTCACTCATGAAAAAGTTTGCAAGAAAAACTTCAAAGAATAAACACACTAGCTTTGAAAACTTTAGCCCCATGAATCTTTGTTTTTCTTTTCTCTCAGTAATTTTCGATACTCAATGAAAATGTGAAAAACATTGCTTTTAAAAATGATTTAATTCTGTTGCAAAATAACAGAATCTGATCATAACTGAGACAACTGATATTAATCGATTAAATTGTCATGTTTATCGATTAACGGGTTTCTTGAAAACATATTTTCAGTTATGGCTTAATCGATTAAAAGCTTACTTAATCGATTAATAAGCAGAAATCCTAGGAGGTTAGCTTCTGTAACTCCATTTAATCGATTATGACTTTCCTTAATCGATTAAGGGTTTCACCAAGACTTAATCGATTACAAACTGGGTTAATCGATTAAATTCCTTAAAAATGGTTTTTCTAATTTATATGGTAAACACCCTATATGATGAATGATCATGCAATCATGATTTTAGAAATGATTAAACCTTTATGCATAAAATCATGTATGCTAAATGCAAATGCATGAGTGTTTATTATCATATATTTATATGTAGATGTTCTGCCTTATGTGATTTTTATTTTAGATTCTTTATGAGACACTTCCATCTTGGGTTTACCTACTCTAAGACTCAATACTAGGCAATCATCTTAAGACTCTAGATTGTAAAAAGAAATCCTAGATTCTATGACGATGACCTTGAGTTCTTGTTATGTTGTTTGTTGAGATGTCCAAGTCTTCAAGCTTCCATTTAAGACATTGTCTTCATCAAAACTTCGTAGGTCGGTTATAATGACATCCTTTGACTATTTGCGATTTCAATCTCCCCATTATTGATGATGACAAATACTTAAACAATTCCTTTGTTTGTTGACTTGAAGTTGGACAAAATATGTTTGCATAGGGTTGAATAAAATATGCTGCCCCCTCACCTTATTCTTCCCCTCAAACCATGTAAGAGGTAATGCTAGGGTAGCAACCATGATTACTTTGCGGAAGCTCATTTCAACCTCCAAAGCAGCTCAAGCAACACCTTTTTCCCCCTTTTAGAATGATAAAAAAAACTATGGCAAATTATGATATTAAAAACCAAAAGTAAAGAAAGATATACACAGTTTACTGGTCTTAATCGATTAATTAATCAAGGATAATCGATTAAGCAGTCTAAGAAAAAATTGCACAAGTGCACATAATTTAGCATTAATCGATTATGAAATGGAGTTAATCGATTATGTATGAATAAAAACAGATTATGACATAATTAATCGCGAGATTTATCTAGTTGTGTAAGTTCAACATAAGTTCCATAGAATTATAAAGGATAATGATTTTGCAATATTCAGAGCATATGAATCATTCAACATTAGATATACACATTAGATAACATCAAAGGATAACGCAATACCTTGTAAACATAATCCAAATTAGCAACAAAGTTTTACAAACCATAAGAGTAAGTGCAATAAACGAGTACATATTGTTCAATAGAAAGAACAACAAAATACAACCATAACATAGTCAACATCAAAATATAATCACCAAGGCATAACACACACACCCTAGAAAGAATGACCCAGAAATGTCACTTGAATCATATATAGCACTATTGTTAATCGATTATCTACAGTAGCATAATCGATTAACCAACTTAAAGTTTTTCAAAATATAAAATTTTGGAGCCCAAGTAATCTATTGAGTTTAGGCGTTAATCGATAAATTAGAAGATAAATTTCAGATTTAAAAAAATTGAGCCCAAGTAATCAATTAAAATAGTTGTTAATCGATTACTTCGCAAGATGAAAATTTATTTTGGCTACTGTAACTCAAATTAATCGATTAAGGCACAGAACAATCGATTATTGACAACACTTATCACAGATTTCAATACATTTTGTAGATTTCTAGACTGTGAATAGAGTTCTATTGCTAAGACAAAAACCTAAGGGATTTTGACACCCTAGGAGAGCATAAAAACATTCATGAAGATAATCTAAACAAGGAAGCGTGCATTCATAACATATATCATTCATAAGCACATAATAAAGGTCAAGCAAAGGCACATAATTGTGCTAGGCATTTTAGTTTAGATATTTTTCATCAAGTATGCCAAGTTCTTTGCGTAACACAAAGAATGTATCCCGTGGAAGGGGCTTGGTGAAAACATATGCTAAGTGCTTCAAGGTTTCAAAAAATTCAAGTATGTAGTCACCTTTTTGTACATGATCTCTTAAAAAGTGATGTCTAATATCTATATGCTTAGTTCTAGAATGCAGAATAGGATTCTTCGATAGATTTATGGCACTAGTGTTATCGCATTTTATAGGAATTTTTACTAGTTTTAAGCCAAAGTCTGATAGTTGCTGCTTCATCCATAGAATCTGAGCGCAACACACGCCTACGTCAATATATTCTACTTTGGCAGTAGACAAAGCAACACAAACTTCCTTCTTACTATGCCATGATACTAGGGAGCTGCCCAAAAGGTGGCAAGTCCCGCTAGTACTCTTCTGGTCTAACTTGCCTCCCACAAAGTCAGAATTAGAATATCCTATTAGGGATAAAGAAGCATCCTTAGGATACCATAAACCCATATACATTGTTCCTTTAAGATATTTCATAACACGTTTTACAACACTAAAATGAGATTCCTTAGGTGAGGCTTGATATCTTGCACACATACATACACTAAATATTATATCGGGGTGACTAGCAGTTAGATACAATAAAGAACTAATTATCCCACGATATTTTGTTACCTCAATTGCTTTACCTTTTTCGTCTTTATTGAGATAGCAGGATGATACCATAGGTGTTGTCACTTCTTTACATTTATGCACCTCGAATCTTTGCAGAAGTTCCTTGCAATATTTTGTTTGGTGAATGAATATCCCGCTGCTCATTTGTTTTATTTATAGTCCTAGAAACAATGTCAGCTCGCCCATCATCAACATTTCAAATTCCCCTTTCATAAGTTCAGAAAATTCCTTATAAAGTAAATCGTTAGTAGCACCAAATATTATATCATCTACATAAATCTGTACTAGTAACACATTATTTTCTGATTTTTGTATAAAAAGAGTTGTATCAACTTTGCCCCTATTATACCAAGCTCTAGGAGCTTGCTTTAAACCATATAAAGCCTTTTTGAGTTTATAAACATGATTAGGGAATTTATGATTTTCAAAACCGGGTGGTTTATTTACATATACCTCTTCATGAATATATCTATTCAAGAAGGCACTAATTACATCCATTTGAAAGAGTTTGAAATTCATAATTAATGCAAAGGTTAGTAACATTTTAATAGCCTCCAATCTTGCAACATGGGTGTAGGTTTCATCATAGTTGATGCCCTCTTCTTGATTATAATCTTTGGCAACTAGGCGTGCCTTATTTCGTATAATCAAATCCGATTCATCCAATTTATTTTTAAAGACCCATTTTGTGCCTATTATAGGACGATCTTTAGGATTAGGGACCAAGTCCAATACGTTATTACGCTCAAACTGGTTTAGCTCTTCTTGCATAGCTATACCCTAGTGTTCATCCTCTAAGGCCTCGTCCATAGTCTTAGGCTCGACTTGAGACACAAATGCTATAAAATTACAAAAGTTTCGTAGAGAGTTTTGGGTTAACACTCCCGTTCAGATATCACCTATAACCTTGTCGAGTGGATGATCTTTCTTTGTCTTCCACACCATAGGCATTTCTTGATGAACTTCATTAAGCTCTTGATCATCCTGAACCTCTTTCTCGATATCAATATTCTTTGTGTATATATTTTCTAGTGCACCTGAAACATCATCACACACAACCTTCCTCTTCTCTTTCGGAGAAGATTCATCAAATTTTTCATGGACAGACTCTTCAACATGCATTTATATTTATTAAAGACTCGATATGTTTTACTATGAACAAAGTACCCCAAAAATATTCTCTCGTCAGCTTTCAAATCAATTTTTCCTAGTAATCTTTTACCATTATTCAATATGAAGCATCTACATCCAAAAGCATGCAAGTATGAAATATTAGGTTTTCGACCTTTAAGCAATTCATATGGCGTTTTTAAGAGTGTAGGCCTAAGTAGTACTCGATTAATTACATAACAAGCAGTATGCACTGCATCGGCCCAAAAATATTGAGGCAAATTTAGCATTGTCCTAGCTAGCTCCTATAGTACTCGATTTTTCCTCTCAACAACTCCATTTTATTGAGGGGTTCGAGGAGCCAAATACTGGTGTAGGATCCCATGCTTTTCGCAAAACTTGTCAAATAGGTGGTTTTCAAATTCTCCACCATGATCGCTGTGAATATACACGATCTTATGATCAAATTGGTTTTGAAGCTGTTTGGCTAGATTTTTAAAAGATTTGACAGCATAGCTTTTTAGAGCGAGGAACAAAATCCACGTATATCTAGAGAAATCATCAACAATTACTATAACATAATAACTACCACCAATGCTCATAATTTGTGATGGTCCAAACAAATCCATATGGAGTAATTCCAAAGGCTTTATTGTGGATATCATGTTCTTAGTTGAAAATGAACTCTTCACTTGTTTACACTTTTGACAAGTGTCACAAGAGTCTTTTGATTTGAAATCAAGCTTTGGTAATCCTACTACTAAATCATGTGATGACAACTTAGCTAGATGTTCCAAATGGAAGTCTGCTACTCGTATATGCTACATCCAAATGTCACTCTCTTTAGTGATAAAACATTTAGAAAACAGAGTTGTGACATCATCCAAATCGATCACATAAATGTTATTTATTCGCTATCCTATAAACTTAACATTATTATTACCCCTTCACGAATGATGCAACAGTTTGAGTCAAAAGATACCTTATTACCTTTGTCACACAACTGGCTAATGCTTAGTAGGTTGTGCTCTAGTCCTTTGACATATAGCAAGTTTTCTATTACGGCTTGTGAAGCATTTCCAATTCTTCCAATGCCTAGTATCTTT